>NC_046661.1:2990261-2993019 GCF_010883055.1 Belonocnema kinseyi | reverse complement strand
TTTCTTTTATTTTTTTATATTTTTTTTATTCTTTTTGAAATTTGTCGGTGAATCTTGTCCCAATTCTTTATTCACGCCCATTCGCGCTATACGATCTGCCTGTTTAATACCGTAAGAGCCCTTGTGGGCTGGTACATAGCGCTAGTCAACGTCTAAATTCTCAGTAATCGTTTAAAAAATTTTAAATTCAACCCTATTTACGACAGGGAGATAATTTCTTGCCAGCCACCCTTTGTCTTCCCAATTTCGCCGCCATGTCGTGTGGCTGTCAAAATTTTGTTCTTTCAATCTTCCTGTGCGCATAACGACTCTAATGACAACAGAATTTCTTCGAAACTCTCGGGCGCGTTTTTTATTAACTCTACTTTGCACTGCGCTTTTCCCGATTTCTTGCTTACGGGCAATGGCACGCTAAATACGTTCCCTAACTTTTCTACCCCCGTGGCACTTCCACTTGAGCTGAGATTCTTCGACATGGGACAATTTTCACAAAGACACACGATAAAATGGTATCAATAATTAAATAAATAATTATAAAACAGTGAATAATAGGTATACCATAGATGAACACTTAATAGTGAAAGTTTAACAGTACATTACTGTCTACATTTTCTTTGTGCGTTTATTGCGTGTTTCTGCAAGCTTAAAATTAAAATATTTTAACAGATTTTTTTTCAATTCGAAGTTTTAGATTCTGAACGTCATTTGCTCTGCCACGACGGAACGAAAGATTCAAATTCGGAGAAGATCACCCTTCCAAAACGGCACAGATTTTATTCTCGTCGATAATTGTTCGGTCATCAAATCCCATTTTGAATATAAAGCATAAAATTTTGTTTAAAAAAATTTTCGTCTTCTTAATGGACAACAGCTTTTGAAAAAAAAACACTCCCACCACTGCCACAAGCTATTTGTTACGAGCGATCATAACTAACTCATAAAAAGTGTTAAGAACTGCTTTCGATATCTGTCGAGTTAATTCCTTTAAAATTTCTAGAAAAACCTTACTTTAGAAACATCCAACTGTTCTGTTAAAGTCTTCAAATTGCATGCTTGAAAGATGCCATTTAAAAAAAAAAGGTTTCATTCCTCCGGTTGCAGTTACCTATGCTTTGGTTAAAATTACAATTTAAACTATAAACGTAAATAAATAATCGACGAGGAATTAAAAATACGAAATTCAAAAACTAACGCGGTACCACTGGAAGTTGCCGCAGACCATTAGGGCACCGCTCACCACAGTTTGAAGAACTCTGGAATAAAAAATTATTAGAAAACCTTTCGATATAATCGGTGCTACCAGGGCATGTTTCTTATAAATTCTAGTTTCGAAATATGCGAAAAAAAATCGATTCTTTGAAACCTTGAAAGCAAAAGACCCTCGTATGTGGTTAAACGACTCGGGTTTTCGGCAGATATATAATACGTGTAATAAAATTCATTGTATAATGTAATATTTGAATCACGCAATTCAAAGTCAATTTTACTATCGGAAGCAAAGTGATTTGTTCAAAAGATGATCTCGTTGCGGTTTTTATTTGTAACTGATAATTGGGCACCTGCACAATTCAACAGTAAATTGCTTATTTGTAGGTGAAACAAATCTTCCTTACCAGCAAAATGAGAATATTATATTTCATATTATTCACGTGTTCATTATAATTGTGTACATTCTGAAAGTGTTGAATTAGGCCAGCACAGCTTCCTGCGTGAATAATGTGAATTTGATAATTAGAATGTGAGAATGACCGGTGCCGCCGTAGAAACCACTCGGGTTTCCCGAATCTTCAGTATGTAAGAACGCGAGTGATGTGGGCGGTTTAACTAGACCGATCACGTTAGAATTCTCTCATTTGCGCGAAGTAATTATATTGTTTTGTTTTAGAAACAAAAATGGATATTAACCATTCGACGGTCAAGGAGGTCTTAGCCTCCAGTTTCATTCCAACTTATACTTACTAGGCACTCTGATAAGTCCCTGAAAAATGAAACACGGAGACGTTTTTTTTGGCCAAAGTCGGTTTTATTTTTCAACATACTCTCCTTTTAGGTCGATACAGCGAGTCCAACGATTTTCTAACTTTTTGATACAGTCCGAAAAGTCCTCGATCGGAAGGTCTCCAAAATACGCCTTAGTTTCAGCTATGAGCTCCTCATTTGAGTAAAAATGCTTACCGGTGAGCCATGTCTTCAGGTTAGGGATCAAGTAATAATCGCTGGGGCCAGGTCTGGTAAATACGGTGGCTGAGGAACCAATTCGAAGCCTATTTCATGCAATTTTGCTTGTGCAACTAAGCATGAATGAACAGGCGCATTGTCGTGATGATAAAACGGTTTTTTCTTCTTCAAATGCGGTGGTTTTTCGGCGATTTCGATTTTCAATCGGTCCAATAATGATGAATAGTATACTCCGGTTATGGTTTTACCTTTTTCAAGATAGTCCACGAATATTATGCCATGTGCATCCCAAAATACGGAGGCTATAATCTTTCCGACCCATTGTTGCGTTTTTGCACGCTTCGGAGCACTTTGGGCCGATGGAACCCACTGTTTTGCCTGTTGCGCTGACTCAGGAGTGTAGTAGTGGATACAGGTTTCATCCATGGTTATGAATCGGCGCAAAAACTCGTTCGGCTTACGCGAAAATAATGCCAATTTCTGCTGGGAAGTTGTCACACGAATTCGTTTTTGGTCCACTGTGAGCAAACGCGGCATCCATCGCGCGCAAAGCTTCTTCATGCCCAAAACTGAATGCAAG
>NC_046661.1:2987967-2990161 GCF_010883055.1 Belonocnema kinseyi | reverse complement strand
AAAAAGTATTAAGAGGGATGAAGAACTATTCCGCACCGGGACCAGATTGTATCAAAACCTTCTGGTGGAAAAAGTTTTCTTCAACCCATCAGCATTTGGCCCTATTTTCCCCTCATACTTGAAGTCGGAAGAGCCGATTCCAGAGTGGTTGGTGGAAAGGCGCACAATACTCCTGCCGAAAATAGGCAACTTAGCTGACCCGAAGAATTACAGGCCAATAACTTATCTGAATACACTTTATAATATATTCACCGCTATCCTAAATGATGGGCTGCATTGATTATCGGAAAGCTTTCAATTCGCCCTCCCATAGACTTATCATCTGTCTTTTGGAAATCTTAAAGGTTCATCCGCAAATAGTTGGGTGCATAGAGAGATTGATGCCGCTTTGGAAAACCAGATTTACTATCTGATCTGGAAAAAATCGCGTGACAACTAACAAGGTCACCTTTCAGAGAGGTGTCTTTCAGGGCGACACCATGAGCCCACTCCTCTTTTTCCCTACATTATTACTACTATCTCTAGCACTTCGCCGTTCCGACGGGTACTTGTGCGGCAAAACTTCAGATCGAAAGTACAAGGTCACTCATGTATTTTACATGGACGATCTTAAGATCTATGCTGAAAACAGAGAGCAACTGCATCCAGCTTAAACAAATGCACCAAGGTTCATTTGAAGCGAGGAAAACTTAATGGCATCCCTGAAGATCCTGAGCTCGTTGATAGAAGCGCCATACGACACCTTTGCGCTGGAGAGACTTATACATGCCTGAGGGTGCCACAGAGCCGCATTCAGGATGTGGCATCTATAAAGGATATTCTCCGAAGCAGATACAACCGTCTCATCCGACAGATTCGGTCTTCCGAACTGTCGGCGCGGAACAAAGTATCTGCAACGAACATGCTTGCCGTCCCGGTACTACTCTATTCATTTGGAGTAGTTCCATGGGCGAAGAACGAGCTCATATCCCTTGATATCGGGACAAGAAAGGTTATGCACATGAACAAAAGCATGCATCTTAAGTCTTCCGTTCCGCGACTGTACATATCACGCCGTCAAGGGGGTCGCGGAATATTGAGTCTTGAATGTCTTCACAACAGGATTATTCTAGGTACAGGACATAGAGTTGCAAATAGAAGAGACCCTCTTCTTAAAATGTTCAGGAGTGACGAAGAAGTGGGCAAAGGAGCGTTTCTGTACAAAGCAGCGGAGAAGGCTGCTGAAACACTCGTACTTACTTCAGTATTAGGGGTGAGCAAAATGACTCAAATCTTATCTATCTCGAGTACTCACTCTTGAAAGCCCAGATTAAGAAAGCACAAGAGAAAAACTTTCGTTCCACAGAAATGTTAAGAATCAGTCAATGTCTTGTGAGCTAACGTTTTCTTTCCTTAAATCACCCGGATTGAAGTCTGGTACGGAAGGTTTCATTTTTGCATGCCAAGACGGTGTCATTTCCACCTTAACATACCGTCGACACATTTTAAGCCAAGACATTCGCGATGATAGCTGCAAGGCGTGCCATGCACACCCCGAGAATTTAGCTCACATACTATCTAGTTGTCCAACTCACGTGGGAACGAAATACATTCAAAGGCACTATGCAGCACTAAGAGTGCTTTATTACCATCTCTGTCACTCTTACGCCATTAACCTTAATATTGCTCCTCTAAATGCTTCTAGGGAAATTGAGGCAATTGTCGAGAATGGGAAGTGCCGCATATACTGGAACTTTATATTCTCGACAATTATTTCTGTTGCTCACTCGTGGCATGACATGGTTCTTTTTGACTTCGAGAAGCGAACCATATTCGTTATCGAATTTTCTGCACCAGCTGACAAAAACGTCATATACAATGAGAGTGAAAAGAAAGAGATGTATCGAGACCTTATAAAGGAGTTGCAACGATTGTATTGGGAATTTTCTGTTAAACTAATCGTCCTTATCATCAGCGCTCTTGGAGGTGCCAAGCTTTCACTTGCTAATGGCCTAAAAAGCATCCCTGCGTGTTAACAATATGCTAAAACACTTGCAGAAAAATGCAGAAAGCGTTTGTCCTTGGGTCGCTCCGTGTTCTTAAGGTGCACGAGGCTGAAATTTTACCGCCACTTCGCTGGGAGCGGGTGCAATTTTCGAGATTAGCACCCGCTCCCGGCGAAATCCTGCGGTTGTCCTTATGACAAATTTTTAAT
>NC_046661.1:2976555-2987867 GCF_010883055.1 Belonocnema kinseyi | reverse complement strand
TTCTTCATCCCTCTTAATACTTTTTTCACCTCCTCGGTAGTGATGGGTGGGCATTCTTTATCAGGTGTTATGAGGGCAACACATAACTCCTTGAAGATATTTGTATTTTCTGAGTCTTCGTCCAGTCTATGCTGAACTTCGTAGACTTCTCTCTAAAATACTTCGACCTCCTCTGGTTTGGGTGGGTGTTCGACAGTAACTGAAGGGTCTTGGAAGAGTCGAGATGGGTCAGAGAGAAACTGTTGAGTTTCTCTGACCCACCTCTCCCTCCGCTCTAGACTTCTCTTAGCGTCAGATAGTATACGTATTCTCTCAACAATATGCTGCGTGATGGTCAGCAGATTTAACTTGTTAAGTGTGTGATAACGGGTACGGAGTTCGCGCGCAAACTTTCGAACCGTGGCGATAAAACTCCTGCCAGATGTGATGTAGTCAATCACACACTGAATGCGGGACGTGTACTGTCTTGCCCAGCCTATCTATATGGCAAGTTGATGCATTCGTCTTTTGGTCTTATGATCAAACGTTGGTTTTGTTTCACGATTCGCATCGGCCAAAGCTCTCGCTGCATTATACACACAATAATTGATAGCCCAGAGTTCGGATTCTCCGGAAAAATGTCCACGAAGCTGGTCATCCATTTCAGCCAGATCTTTAGGCTTGAGAGAAACCTTGGTGTTGATGTTTCCCCGGGTCGTAAAGCATCGCTCTTCATCTATTGGGTGCCTGCCCGCGGTTGGTCTTAGTGTCGCCTCTCTTTCTCTGTTGCCGGCTTGTTCTAGCTGTGGTATAGTAGGCGTTCCGCTTACATAGCCCCTTTTACGGAGTAGTTCAGCATGGTTTCGCAGACGTTGCTGCGAAAAGTGCGATAGCTCCGGGTGTTTCTCGCACCACAGAGCATGCAGCTATGCCATGTAACCCCGTTCAGGGGTCACACTGGCATCGTAGCACTCTAGCAAGTCGTGATTCAGTCGCTCCGTCCACCCAAAGGTCGCGAGATCCCGCCGATTCATCGCATTGAATACATTTTCATTGGCTCCCTCAGCTCTAGATTGGTCGGCATTGTTGGCCGACCCATTGTCGGGAGCCCTGTGCGTTCTGTTGTTTTGAACCGCACTTACTACAACTATGTTTGGTGTTATCATTGTTGTTCCCACGAGAAGCTAGGGAAAGGGGTTCGTCCATCCTTGTAAAGCCCCGCATGCAAGGATAAGGCTGCTTACTCTGAGAGGTCGCCTGGTATCCCAGAGTCACCGTTCTAGACACCTCGCCCAGGTGCCATTCAGCTTTCGGTACGTTTTCCACACCTCCGCTTCGGGGTTAATTTCTTCGGAACCACCCTTGGACAATTGTCCGCGACTGCCTATTTATTTTTGTAACCATATTCAGCAGAAACCCTTGGTACAGGGACCCTCTATCCGCAACCCGAGGACGCGTTTGGCGGCTTTGTCATGGGCTCTTCGGTTTGAACCGTACGTCATCTATTTCGCGCGATGCACTCTAGCTACCGTTTTGCACGGACGGACTAACACCTTACGAGAAAGATACACCTGCGGACGTTCGCAGCGGAGGGTATGACAGGGCTGCGGGTCAAACTAATTTCTCCTTCCTAAGTAACGAGCTGCAATCGCGAGCGAAGAAGTTCACTAAGCATCTAATTGTCCCTGAGAGAAATTAACTTTGAGTCATTTAATAGGCCCAGTGGTTTAGTGTGCTGTTTTCCTGACGCGAGATTTTTTTATACTTAAGAATAATTTTTTAATTCGAATAAAATAAAATAAAGTCTCTGGCTCATTGTAAAAAGAAAGCTCGTCGAGGTAGGGTGAGTACGAAAAATGAACACAAACACACATACAAACTTCATTCATGTAATTTAAACTAACGTTTTTTAAAATAAATTACACTGGTTTTAATGTCAAAGAATCTTGTGAAATTTACTTGCACACCTTTTCACACAAAATGCATTTAATTACTGGCTATGGACAGCAGTGGAGGCCCTTGAATAAATAAGGGTAAAAGCCAATCCTCTACCTTTCTCAACGAGGAGCAAAATAAATTTCGCAACTTCGTAGCGGATGAGAATAAAGAATATTTGTTTATTTATGATCGTTCGTAAAATTTAAACAATGACTTTCCGCAATAGTTCATGTAAAACTAAATTCTAAAAACAGATTGAATCCCGAATCGGACATGATTGCTACACTTTTCAAATCACGAGCTCAAAAAAAATTAATTGAGTTAAGACAGGCTCTAGTTTTACACTAAGCGTGCATTTATTATATGATTAACATACTTATTCAAAAAATGTAGACACAGAAAAATATATATGTAATTGAAACTTTCATAATTTAGCATTATTTATATTTTTGATGTGACCATTGATTAATAAAAGTATAGGAACAACATCCAATCGGTTATATTATTTTTGCAAACTTTCTTAGCTTATCGCCTATTAACCATAAATCGTCTGATAAAATGTAGTGTCCAATCTAAACGTAGGTGCATGGAACGTGGTTCGCGATTATAATTTAGAGGCTACATTTTTTAAAAAGGTTGATGGCCTATGTTTTATTTCATAATTTATGTTTAAACGAATTTGTCACATTTACTTATTAATTTATTTATCAAAAATAAACAAATTGTTTGAAAAGTTTCAACATGCTGGATATTATATCGCATCGTTTAAACTATCGGAAATGTTTGGCTATTCAAAAAATTTTGCAGTGGATAAGAATATTAAAATTAAGCATCTTATGATTGCGTAAATTTAAATAAAGATCAATACAAGATTAATATATTTTAACAAGGCTTATAAATTATCTTGATCATGCTCAAGTCCCCCAAACCCTCCCCCTGGCTACGCCGCTGAACGAAATCAAAGCTTGCGACTTAAGGCGCTTCTGTAAACTTAATACATATTTAGCCCATGTATTACAAATAACAACTTTTTTCACACAATTATAAATTGGTTGATATTATACTTTGATTTTATATTCTGTTATATTTATACGTGATAAAAATGACTAAATGACTAAATACAATCCCTCAAAGAAGTGTTTTTTTCGAAAAATGGTCTGGTTCTTGTTTTTTTTCATAATTAATTGAAAATATGATACACTCTATGCGTCTGGGAAGAAGCAAACCGCCACCATGAATGTACCCATGGTGAACGGAATAACGGCATGACATATTTTCAATGAAACAGCGGGTGCTCACAAATAGTTATTTTTACGACAATACTGCAAATAGCGTAATCCCAGGATGGAGCCGAGGATTTAGATTGTGTGCCTGTCAAGCCCCACTCAACCTTCTTATTGATAAAGATACAGCCGTTTGAGATAAGTAAAAAAATGATTAAAATATCAAGGAATTTGATTTAATATTCTGCATTAGGTGCATTACATAATGTCGAGACGATTAATAAAAGAAGAAAATTGGTTAATCCGTTCAATTCATGTTGAAAGTTTTCGTAATTTCTCCCCTCTTCTCATATTCTACGACAAAAAATTCTAAAGAAAGATGCTGTGTCAAGTATATTTGAAATTGTTGAATCGGAAAAGTGTGGAATTGCAAGTTAATTTATTTTCAAGGTTACACTTGAAGGGTATGCAATTTGCATGCTTAGTGTAAGTGTAAGTTTCTATACTAAAAAAAAATTTTTTATCCAAAAATGGAATATTTAAGTTTTTTGTCCATAAGATTAATTTTTATTTTAAAAAAATACGAATGCGCCACCAAAAATATCCTTTTTGATTGAAATTATTAAAACTTTAAAGCCAAAAAGGCGAATTATCTTTAAAACGGTTGAAATTTTAACGTAAATTTTAATATTTTAACAAAAAAGTCTTAACTAAATAGTTAAATTTCTTACCGAAATGTTAAAAAAAGTATGAATTTGTAACACTTAATTTTATTTGCTAGCAAATATTTTTATTTCTCACTAATTTTATATATTTTCGCGCAAAAAGACGAATTCTCAACAAAATATGGGATACAGGGTTGCTACTCCCAATAGGTCACGAGTAATAACCTTACAATTATGTCTATTTCTTTGTCTATTTTACCGAAAATTCGAAGGTCACGTTACTTTTACGAAAAAGATAAATAATAGGCATATTTGGAAGGTGACCTATTGGTAGTAGAAACTTTTTCTTTTTTTTAACTGACGCAGAATTAGGTCATCTTCTATATATTCTCTATGAACTTTTTTCTGTGACAACCCGAAACAGAGGAACAAAAAAAAAGATGTGATTTTTGGCAAAAAATTGGAAACCTGACCCCATATTATGTACCCACAAATAATTTTTTTTCTTTCCACCTGTTAATATTTTCCTTTATTAGAATATTCATTATATTTTGTAATGTAGATTGTGTTCGTGTTATATTAACGTTTGCCTGAGGTCTAGGACTCTTTCAGGTGTTTAATTTTTTATTAGTGATAATAAAGTGTATCCCGTCAATCCGTCCTGTATACTCGAAATATACTTACTTCCACACCTTTTCTCCGGCAAAGGGCTGAATATGTTCATAGCTACTTTCTCAGGGAGTTTACTGGAATATCGGGGATAATGCTTATGGCCTGGTTTGTTGTACTAACTCACAGTGCTCGAAACACTCGAAAAATGGGCTAAAATTCAAATAGTGAGCAAACTTTCTTGAAACACAGTACCCTTATGTTTTTCTGGTGAAGAAATTTAAAGTTAAAATTTTCAAAAACAAAATAACCGCGACAAAATGGCGGACCAACATACAAAGAACTGAAGTTACGCTTGTCAAAAGAAGTTGTAATGGGGTTTTTTGGGCCGGGACAACTGAATTTCAGGTCAAAATTATCAAAAACAAAAAAGCCGCCACATGTACCTTTTTATTTCTTCGCCCTTTCTGTCTCATTGAAGCACAAGTGAAAACTTAAGTCTGCGTAGTAGCTGGACAAATAACTGATCATTTGTACTATTTCTTCACTTTTATTAGGTGTAAACATAGGGTCTCGAAAGTATAGTCGTATCATAGTTAACTTTTCATTCTTGAAAACGTCTATCATCTAACGTACGCGTCTTAGTCAATCTGCCTTATTGTAATTTTGCATATTATTTCTTTACATTCTTTTCCATAATTTTCTGGCTGGATTTGGTTCAAATTTTACGCTTTCATTTGTCACCTGGTTTTCTGTCGACCCTAAGTAATTATCAAATAGACTGGACTACTACTCATTGTGCTTTAGACTTTCTAATTCATCCTTAGTCAATTCTTCAGTTTATTCTTTAGAGGACTTGGTCATTCTTCTTTCAGGTAATTAAAGTTTTATCTTACTGTCGATAATCTTATTACCAGTTATGGTGGACTTATTTTTATTGCACTTAAAAGTACTTAACTCCCTCCCCCCCAACGGTCGTGTTATGTATTTGGAATGGAAGCTTCTAATGTGCCCCCTTAGGGTTTACATTTTTCTTGCACCTTCTTGCACGGGTCGCCAAGGCTCTTTCGGAGTAATCGGAAATAATCTAGATAAGCATTCCGGAACTTTATTCTCTTCGCTCTTAATGTACTAGATTTTATACTTGTATTATCTAATCAAGGTCTTCTGATCCGTCTGAATTGTAAATTTGTTCGTAGTAGGTATTGATGGAGTCGTTTGAACGGTCATGCAATTTCCATTAATTCCTTTTCACTAGTACCGTAATTTTCTTCTCTCTTGTTGAATGTTCTGCATATAAGCAATTACGGATGTCCGCTCTCCGATAATACTTAATCTAATCCAAAGGTGGATTCATCTGTAGTGTGCATAATAGTTCCTCTGTAATGAGCATCGAAAGTTCTTTCGTCGTTTAAAACTTTCAGTGAATTTAGCTGTCCAGTCGAATATAGTCTCTTTTTGTGTTAACCTAGTCAGAGGAGTTGCTATACTCTAAAAGTTTTCTTTGAATTTTCTATAGTATCCTATCAGACCCAAGAAAGAATGAATTTCTTTTACTGTTGTAGGGATTTTAAAGTTCTTGGCGATTAATTACCCTGATCGCGTTGCGAACTGGGATATTGTCATCGGCTTGGTTTCTTTCTTGTACCATACCTTCTGCTCTCCTGGTTTCTCTTTCACGGAAGGGTGTTGGTTGCCGCGAGTTGTCTTCGTTGCTCGTTGAATAGCTTTCTCACTTCCTTCGTTACACTATTATGGATTCACTTCTGCGGACGTGCGGCAGTTCACGCTGGTTTCCTTGTCTATTTAACGTTACCGCTTATTCACTTCGAAAGGTGTTTCGAGGCTTAGGTATGTTTCGACTTTGACTGATGTATGCACTTTGCTCAGCCCACTATTGGTCGCTTGTTAACGTGCGCGTTTAGTTTCGAATGATTTCCTTTCTCGCGTTGCTCCGCCTTTGTGTCTTGTAGGTTTTGGCCATATGCAATCGCATCTTCTTTGTCGCACGTTAAGATTCCTTCGTAGTCAGTCTCTGTTTCTCTTTTCAATCCAGATTTTCGTCCTATTGCACATGTTTCGTAGTCAGTGGGTAAGGGGGATGGCTCCAGGTTCCTTCATAAAACTTGTCTCAGACATAGTTGCTTTTTTGGACGTGAATTCTACCTTATTGGCTAATGTGGAGTCGTTACCTAGTATATTATCCTCGGTCTATTTTCTAATCTTCTGAAATATTGCGCGGCAAACAGCTGGAATGCCAGTGTAATATGTGTGTATGCATCGTTGTTTCTTCCTAGTGTTGTGTGTGATCGCGTTCGCGTATAATTGTATCATTTTGGACTTTGTTCTTTATACTCCGTCTTCATGCAATCGCCCTACTGTAAGTTCCCATTAGGTTTTGAGTCAGTTTTGTTTTTCTGCTTATAACAAGAATGTTGTTTGAAATCGCTTAATTTTTTGAATTTAAGAAATTAATGCTTACAGATATGCTCCTTCCTTTTGATTATTCGAGTGAATGACCATGGACTTCCTTCTTGTAAATTTTAGAAAAACAATAGTTTTGCGTAGTATAGCGACTACTCAATGGACCAACTAGTCCTAACTCTAATTTTTTTACTTTTCAGGGTTATCGGGTCTCCGTAGGTAGATCCAAAGTTTCTTGAGTTTTTGAATTTCCATAGAAATCTTGTTATTTTCAGTATTTGTCTCAGTGATACAAGTTCTATATATATTCTATCTATCCTTTTTAATAATTGCGTATGGCGCAAGGATTCAAAAAGTTGATCCTGGCAGGATCGTCAAAATTTAACGTGGTAAATAATCTATGTTGATTTTGTTTAAAAACTGAGTTGCGGAAAGCAATTCAGCACGTCTTTGTAACTCTAAGTCTAGAAGAGAATTGAATATATATCGGGTCTGAAAAATACACTACGGCCCGCATAGCTAGATGCGCGTATAGTCCAAGGAGAGTTGTGGGGAGGAGGGGTGAGATTAAAAACTCGCAACATCAGATACGATCGAGATTCAAAAAATTTTCGGTTTAATATACGAGCAGATTATGTCTTTTAATAATAGAGCGGGGTTATCGACAAGATGAGTTAAGTACTGAGTTATCAAGAAAATAAATGTTTGTAGCAAAAACGATTTTTCAATTTGCAAAAAATTCTTTTTTTATGATATCAGCGAGCGTACTGGCGGTGCAGGTAGTAAATTCGAAAGGGAGAGAATTTCTCACAGATCACGAGGGTCAACTGTGCGTGGCCGGGCGTCAAGTGGAGCGTCGAGGAGATGGAAAGAATGAAGCGAAGGAAGTGAGAAGGCGAGGAAGAGAGCGTCTAGCGCTGGAGAAAAGGAAGATCGCTTAAAGAGGAATAGAGACAGCGTAGGGACAGGGTAGAGAACAAAGTGTGGATGTTTGGCACACAAGAGATAAGGCAGAGGCAGGATAGGGAGAGGCAGGGAAATTATAGACGGATTATGTTAATCAATACGCTATACAAAGTATACGCGATGGTGCTGCTGGGTAGGCTACGGCAAGATGGGAGGGGAGTAAAGAGAGCTAAGAAGCAGGTAATCGACATGGTAAGGAAGGTAGATGGACAGATGAAATGTAGGATGAAAGGAAGGGCGGAAATCTCGGAGGGTTTCTGGATGGATAGAGGTTTGACGTAAGGGTGTCCGCTTAGCCGAACACTTTTTGAAATTTTAATCGCGGATGTGGAAATGAAGCTAGGAACCGGTGGTACATGAGGTGAGGAGTTCATTTAACTGAGCTCTTTTTTTACGTATAAATTTTTTCCGTATAGCGCATATTTTCCTTCTTTTCAAAATTTATTCACAATTGCAATTAAAACTTAAGATTCTAATAATCTTTTTACACATTTTTATTAACGAATTTGCATTCATTTATATGCGTGCGTTAAAAATTTAACATTAAAAGGTGTTCGTGGCAAACCGACGCGCAATAGTGCAAGTCTGATTGCTACTATAAATTTACCTTGACTACGAGTCCCTCAATTTCTGTATCGTAGCGCAAAGCGAAGTGCAGCTTTCCAGCATACTCCATGTCAGTCGTACTGGAACTCTCGTTGCTTTCCTGCCTCGTTAAATCCTTTTTGTACAATTCCGGCTGTGAAATATTACAACAAGAAAGAAAACAAATTAATGAAAAAGGGTTCCATGCGATTACATCATTCGCCCCCTCTCTCTCCTATTGTCTTCTATCTTCTCCTATCTTATCATGATTCTCCCTTTCACTGCTTCTCCTCTTCCCTCCACCAAAATCATACTTCTCTTGCTCCTAATGTCCCACACTTCTTCGATTTTACCCCTGCGTCCCTAATTACTTGTCCTCCCACCGAACTCATCCTCTTCTCAGCTTAGCCCTCATCTCGGGAAGAAATTAAACAATCTTACTTAAATGGGAGGGATTTAACTGGGATTCCTAGTGTAGCCGAATGTATTTTTCGTGCTGAACGCGAATCTTGATACAAAAACTCCCATTAACATCACGTTTTTGTGAAATTGAGGGTTGCAACCCCTAAAAACGGCGTTTTTAGCTTTTTTTAAATTGTGGAGCTAAACCATGACGTGCTAAAAACTTCGCTAATATCAGAAATTAAAGGATCAAACAAGCCCTTTTAAATGAGCCGTATTCAAAATTATTTGCATGCACCCTTAGAGCAGAGGGTGTGCTTATGTCTAGAAGTGGAGAAAGGATTCAAATTGGCGGACCATTTTATTAAATTTTGATCGTATTCGCTTGAAAATGATTGCTCGGGGGTTTTATGGGTCGCTGGTTATGAATATACAGTTACATTTTGAACATTCAAAATGGCGAATCCAATATGGTGGACGACAACTTAACACAAATTTTTTTTAAGCATTCAGCTTATGCTTCTAAGATTTACATTGGGAAAGTCATTCAAATGATTGAAGAGCATATGCTCTTTCAAACTAATATTACAACCTAACTTGCAAAAAGCTTGAAGCATGTTGTTAACCAAAGTTTTACAATTCGGACTTTGTTTTCAACTGGGGTCATGGTTTTGTTAAATTCCTCATCCCTCATCAATTGTCTGATTTGCGGTCCGACGAAAATTCCCTTTTTCGGTTTGCCATCACTTAAGTGTACAAACTTTCGCAAACATATTTGAAACATTTCCCGTCTTTATTAGTGATTTTACAAACTGTTTCATGAGCGCTGATTTAATATGGAGTGGGGGCAGAAATACGTTTGCGGGATTATTCAAAGACTCATGACTTACGTTGTTTGAACCAGGTTCTAAATTCTCTCTCGGTTTCCAATTCTTCTTTATCTAATGTTCATTTCTTGACCTGCTATCCTATTTGCATAAGAAACAAGGGTACTTAGTGAAACCAGATTGCTGACCCAGAAGCAGTTATATAACTTTTAGGGCACTATAAATCGACTACTGATGTTTATCATATTGTATAGACTGAAGAAATATTTTTAAATTTTCAGGTGTCTCCTTTAACTGGATAGAATGTGCTATGGTCAGTGACAGCAACTTTGCCTCCATTGCGTAGCAAAACTGCTTTTAAGCCATTTTGAATTTTTAAATTCTAACTGCAATTTCGTTATCAGCGACTCTTAAAACCTTTAAAAGCACTGCACATTTTATTATGCCTGGACATGGTTCTAAGTATGTTAAAATCCTTTCTGTTTTTATTTTCTTCTTCCACCCCTAGACAAAAAAAACACACCCCGCTCTAAGAGCCCATGCGACTATCTTAACATAGTGCTTATTTGAAAGGGCTTGTTTCATCCCTTAATTTATGTTATTAGCGAAGTTTGTAGCACGGCATGGTTCAGCTCTACAATTTTTCAAAAATGGCTAAAAAGTACGGTTTTAGGGGTTTCAACGTCTATTTTCAAAAAAAAAATCATGATGCGATGTGGAGTTCTTAAACCCAGATTCACGTTCAGCACGAAAAATCTATTCGAAAACACTAGGTGCCAAATGAATGTCAAAAATAAATTAAATTTTTTGCATGAAATTACTCTGAAGCTCTTAAAGGGAAAAACATAAGTCATCGCTTGAGATAAAAAAGGGCGAAAATGTGCCTTTTTCATTTAGTTATTTTTTAACTCTTGCTTTAAAGAAAAATCCGAAAATTCAGACAAATACATAAAATTTTTTAATTTTGTCCACCATATTCGATCCACCATTTAAAATTTGTAATTTTGAACCTTAAATTCGAAATCAAATTCCCCAAACAATCCCTTATATTA
The DNA here is from genome assembly GCF_010883055.1 of Belonocnema kinseyi. Lineage (NCBI taxonomy): Eukaryota > Metazoa > Arthropoda > Insecta > Hymenoptera > Cynipidae > Belonocnema > Belonocnema kinseyi. Next base: position 2,977,197 of record NC_046661.1, on the reverse strand, counting down.
AGTTTCAGACAAATATGTAAGAATTTTGTAATATAGTCCTACATTTTGAAAGCGCCATTTTGAATTTGTTATTTTTGAGCTATATTTTAAAATTAACGACCTAATTATTAATTATAATTTTTAAGGTAAATTGCGAAAGCAACGTATCTTCTCGTCTTTCTAAGTTTTAAAATCAATTTGCCACATATTTATGTAATAATCTGTTTCCTAAAAATAAACTTAAATGTATAAACAAATTTGAATTTAGTAAAAAATGTATTTTATATAACTGATATTATGTGTTTTTTTTATCAATTCTTTCTAAATTTATTTTTTGGTTATATTATTTTGAATTACTCATACATCTATCATCAAATTATAAGACCCTTTTTTAAATTTAGTAAGAGCAAGCCACGTATTTATATCTTTATTTGTAATTCTAATTACATATAAATGAAAAATTACAATAATTTTGCTCGATGCAGAAGAACTTCTTCTCAACTTATGTTCTTTCAAGAGAGGCAAATTTTCCAAAAAATATTGTGTCCAACGACTATTGTGATTCAAGATTACATAAGTCATTGATTTTAAATTTTGGCACTCTTCCTTTTGAACGTTATAAAATAATATAATAATATATATATAACAATAATATATTGTTGT
>NC_046661.1:2948215-2976455 GCF_010883055.1 Belonocnema kinseyi | reverse complement strand
CTTAAAGGTTCATCCGAAAATAGTTGGGTGCATAGAGAGATTGATGCCGCTTTGGAAAACCAGATTTACTATCTCATCTGGAAAAAATCGTGTGACAACTAAAAAGGTCGCGTTTCAAAGAGGTTTCTTTCAGGGCGACACCATGAGCCCACTCCTCTTTTGCCTTACATTATTGCCACTATCTCTAGCACTGCGCCATTCCGACGAGTACTTGTGCGGCAAATCTGCAGATCGAAAGTACAAGGTCACTCATGTATTTCACATGGACGATCTTAAGATCTATGCTAAAAACAGAGAGCAACTGAATCTAGCTCTGGGGATTGTCGAACGATATACTAAGGAAATTGGAATGGAATTTGGGTTAGACAAATGCGCCAAATTTTATTTGAAGCGAGGAAAACTTAAAGGAATCCCTGAAGATCCTGAGCTTGTTGATAGAAGCGCTATACGACACCTTTGCGCTGGAGAGACTTACACATACCTGGGCGTGCCACAGAGCCGCATTCAGGATGTGACATCTATAAAGGATACTCTCCGAAGCAGATACAAACGTCTTATCCGACAGATTTGGTCTTCCGAACTGTCGGCGAGGAACAAAGTATCTGCAACGAACATGCTTGCCGTCCCAGTAGTACTATATTCATTTGGAGTAGTTGCATGGACAAAGAGCGAGCTCAGATCCCTTGATATCGGGACAAGAAAGGTTATGCACATGGACAAAAGCATGCATCTTAAGTATTCTGGCGGGAACTTGCGGGAAAAATGCAGAAGGCGGTAGTCCTTGATCAGTCCGTGTTTTAAGGGTGCACATAACTTTTGCCAGATCGTCGTATTGATTTCGTTACAGACTGTTACCATCTATCTCACGGTCGTGAGGCGTGGTTGTGGCTGTAATTTTACCGCGATTTCGCTGGGAGCGTGCGTAATTTTTCAGATTAGCACCCGCTCTCGGTGAAATCCTGCGGTTGTCCTTATGACAAATTGTTAATGTATGTATAACCTGAAAATAAATTTAGAAACAAACTTTCAAAAACATATTTGGCCAATATTTTATAGAGTCACTCTGTTAATATTTCAGCTAATGTTCTAACAAGATTGCGCGGCAATATTTCAGCAACATTTCGTTGACACTTTTTAGACACATGAAGCAAGCGCAATTCAATACCTTTGAATTATTACAGAAATATTTCGGCTTAATATTGCCTGGGTCGGGCATTTCAATGCTTCTGGAACATTGCTGAAGTACACGTTAAAATATATTTATTGTTTCAATTGAATATTTCTGAAACATGGAGTGTTATGGGAGATACGTTTATTTCGCAAATCCCCTGAACAAAAGTCGGAACAAATTAAAATGGTTCAAGAAATTGAGAATTCATTAAAAAGCCTTTATGAAGCGCACTATTGTGTAACATTCAAATTTATTACTTATAAGGTTTTTTTAAGGGCCTATAAGAGTGGCCGTAAATTCTATGATTGATTCTTATTCTCTGACGAATTTTGAATGGTATACTACAGTGAGAAATAATTTTCTATATTTTTTTAGCTATCATTCAGAGCTTACTTTAATTAGCCCAAGACTGGAATCGCTGCGATTTTCAAGGCTGCAGATGCTGAATTGGATATTTGGAAGATCAAGACGATGAGAAAGTTGTCTTTGAAAAGTTTGGTGTCTCATCGGTACGATTGGTAACGTTGTTTGACGCAGTACCTGAAAATATACTTAATTAGCTCAAATGTGATTGAACTAGACGGATTTTTTCTTTGAGATTTTAAATTTAAATACATATGTAGTTTCCAAAGTTCAGATTATATAACAGAGTACCTTTTTGTTGTCTTTTTGCTCCTGAACATATTCATGGGTGATTGGATCCGTCTGTAGGTCAGGCAAAGAGTGGCTAATGCGAATAGCATTTTTCTGTGAGACGTCACCTTCAGAACTTTCTAGATTTTCGTGTCTGGTGACTCCCATGAGCCATCGCCAGGTTGAGGAGCATTGAAAACTTACTGCTGCTAGTAAAACCAGCGCCATGAATGCTAATCCAGCCCCTATTAGCAGCTGATAGCAAAAAATTTCGCTCCACACTTCTGGAAAATAAAGAAAGTTTTTATATGTTCAAACAGCAAAATACATATTTATACGTATACAAGGAAGAAAAATGTGCCTAAGAAGGGCCCCTCGTTTAGGACATGCTCCTCTTAATATTTTAATTTGAACGTATACTATGCCTAATATTAATAAAGTACATGCACTCAGAAGTTTTTTCGTTCAAATAAAACGAACATGTCTTGCCCCTATATTGATATTAGAACATGTTTTATTCAAATGAAATTTGGTTTGAAATAAACAATGTCTTGTTCGAATTAAATAAATTCCACTTAAATGGAAAAAATATTTATTTGAATCAAATATCTGTTTGAACCTATAGCAAAGAAAGGATTAATTTAATTTAAACAAACATTTCTCTGAGTGCAGGTAGATTATTTTGGCCCTTATTTTGAAGTTTTGAAAGATTTTGCAAAACTTTCTAGATAGGTTCCACTTGATGAAAAAATTCCGGCTAAAGTTTTAGCTCCCTTGATTGAAGCAAAAGAATGCTATCAAAATGTATTTCCGATAAAAGTTATGGGTCTAGTCAAAGAGAACTTTTTTTATTATGCAGTATTTTTATTATCAACAACGTATCAAATGCGAATAATAATTATCTAGGAAAAATCGGTATCGAATTTAATCTAAAGATCTTCTATTAAAACAAGGTAACTCTTAGCTATAAGTCTTACAAGTACATGGTAAGTCTTGCGCAATTTTAGTATTCCTTATTCACACCTATTCTAACTGCTTAGTCGAATGCTTCATATGAGCAGATCTGATATAATTAATGCTGAGTTAATTAACTACCCTTCCCTGTCAACTTTGCCAATCCACAGAGGGTGCAAAGAAAATGTATTTTTTATTTTTGAAGCTTTTGTGATGTATAACTGCAATAAAAAATAGAATATTTTATGTTAGGTTCTTCTTTTTTCATATCAGTGGCTAAAACATGAGACAAAACAGTCGTTCATTGAGGTAACCAATTTTTCAGACTCCTAAGATGAAAGCTTTTCTTTTGGTCTGATTATCCTCAGATATGACTAAAATTCAAGCTCTTTTCCTATAATAGCAATAACGAATATTCTTTTTATATTTCTTATATTCTTTTCATGTAATATGAATTCTTAGAACATAAAAAATCAAGAAATTTGGCTTTTTTGACCCTTATGCTGGAAACTTTTCTACTACTAGGCAGTCTGATAAGTACCTGAAAATTCTAAGAGATGGCATTAGTATTCACTAACGTGAACCATTTTCGTCGAGCTTGATCCTTCAAATGACACCTGTCAAAACTTCAGCCATTTATGTTCACGCATTTACAAGTTACAGCACTGAGAAGCGACTAACCTCCGAGTTTTTTTTAATATGGAAAAATCTGAGTTTCGAGTTTTGATCAAACACTACTATCTTCGCAAGAAAACGATACCCGAGACCAAGGCCAAGCTGGAAAAGTATTACCCGGACTCTGCACCGTCTATTGGAACGATTCATAAGTGGCTTACTGAGTTTCGTTGTGGCCGTACGAGCACAGTTGATGCTGAACGATCTGGGCGCCCAAAAGAGGTCACTACACCAGAAAATGTCGAAAAAATCCATGATATGACGTTGAATGATGCCAAAGTGAAATTGAGAGAGGTAGCTAATGCTCTAGGCATATCATTGGAACATATGGGCAATATCTTGCATTCAGTTTTGGGCATGAAGAAGCTTTGCGCGCGATGGATGCCGCGTTTGCTCACAGTGGACCAAAAACGAATTCGTGTGACAACTTCCCAGCAGAATTTGGCATTATTTTCGCGTAAGCCGACCAAGTTTTTGCGCCGATTCATAACCATGGATGAAACCTGGATCCACTACTACACTCCTGAGTCAACGCAACAGGCAAAACAGTGGGTTCCACCGGGCCACAGTGCTCCGAAGCGTCCAAAAACGCAACAATGGGTCGAAAGGTTATGGCCTCCGTATTTTGGGATGCACATGGCATAATATTCGTAGACTATCTTGAAAAAGGTAAAACCATAACCGGAGCATACTATTCATCATTATTGGACCGATTGAAAATCGAAATCGCCAAAAACGACCGCATTTGAAGAAGAAAAAACCGCTTTATCATCACGATAATGCGCCTGTTCATTCATGCTTAGTTGCACAAGCAAAATTGCAAGAAATCGGCTTCGAATTGGTTCCTCAGCCACCGTATTCACCAGCCCTGGCCCCCAGTGACTATTACTTGCTCCCTAGCCTGAACAGATGGCTCACCGGTAAGCGTTTCTACTCAAATGAGGAACTCATAGCTGAAACTGAGGCGTATTTTGGAGACCTTCCGATCGAGTACTTTTCGGACGGTATCAAAAAGTTAGAAAATCGTTGGACTCGCTGTATCGACCTAAAAGGAGAGTGTGTTGAAAAATAAAACCGACTTTGGCCAAAAAAACGTCTCCGTGTTTCATTTTTCAGGGACTTATCAGACTGCCTAGTAGTCCAGTCTTCCTTGGAGGTTGACGAATAGGTGCTAAATTTTTTAAAGAAATGGACAAACCATGTCAGTAAAAAAATACACTTAAAAAATTTTATTACGAATATTTTGAAAATGCAATTCTTAGAACTTTTATAAATATTTACAGTGAAGTGATTGGTTATGTCCGTAGATTTTATGAATTCAAAGAAGTAGTAGAATCTAATAGGGAAAATTTAACATTCATATTGAATTATGGAAAAAGAAGAAGAGTACAAGTGAATGTTTGGAACAGGAATTATAGAAAAAGTGAAAGCTTCTGGGCCGTCTTGCAGGATTAAACAACTTCCCGATTCTCAACCGTTTTTTTAACTATTATTCCTAAGCCGATTGGTTATGACTTCAGCATGCATCTTTTTTAAATGAACACACTTCAGAAACTTGGGAAGCTTTAGATTAAAAAATAAAGAAGTAGCTTCTTGAGAAAATTTCAGAACGCATCAAATAATATAATTAGTGTCTTGACCGGCAGAATTTGTTGCTACAAGCGTCTTTTTTATTTGTATTGCTTATCTTTATTTTTGTTCTACACAGCACAATTTAAGATTCCAGTGAGGTTGACGCCTTTATTCACCGGTGCTTTACGATGTTGCATAAGTTTGAACAGTAGAATAAGTGAAGACAACGGATTTATACTTGGAAGACACATCACAAATGCATCTAAGATATTGATTTGAAAATGCTCGCCATTGTGTGTCATCGAAGTGAGGAAAAAGGCACATAAATGCCTTCCTCGAATTTCATGAATGAAGAATATTTTGCAGGTATATTACCTGAAATTAAGAGCAAGCTTGATAAATCCGCCGATATTTCAAACTGAGGTTTTAATACGTTACCATTTTCACATAGAAAATTTCATCCCTTGGTCCAATAAATCCCCTTCCTTACCTCGTTTCCCCTGACCTCTTTTTTGATAATTTGAAATAGAGAAGTTTAATTTCTGGCACAGTTTTATTAGAAAAAAAGTTTTAAATTAAAAGAAATTATGATTTAAAACAAGGAATTTAAAAAATCTGGCGAATTATGACTTGGAATAAATATTTTTCAACTCGCTTCTAAATAAATAAGAGTTAAATTATTTTATAAAATTCCCATTCTTTTCTGAAAGCCCCTGTCCCAACTCAGAATCAAATTCCGATAATTTCCCTAGTCTCTCTTTGTAAACTGTTAACTTTTCCCTTGTACCAAGTATGTGACACTTATTCGATTTCTGCATAACGGATTTTCTTTCTTTATTTTTACAAAAAAATATATATTTCTACATGAGTGCAAAAAGAGCTTTTTTAACGAATGTGAAGCTTGTCAAACTAGCTTTACGCTCGCATTGAAAACTTTACATTCGTTAAAAAGCTCTTCTGCAGCAGCTGAGGACTATATTTTTCCAACAACGTACAGAAAAGCGAGTTTTTACTTATCGAGGAGTGGGCAAAATTGAATTTTGTCCACAACTTTGGGAAAAACAATTTCCAAAATTTTTTTATTATTATGGAAATTTATTATACAGTTTTTTATCTAATTATTAGGTTCACATTTTAAGCATTCTGATCAGTTTTAATGGGAAATTTCGATTTGCCATCCGCAAACCGAAATATAAGTTGAAAGGCGATCCTTTTTTCGTATGTAAATAACTTCTGAACAATTCAACTCCAATCGAGACCAAACGGATAAGCAAAAAGAATGATAATCTTATTGAATTTCAAAAAAAGAAACTTTCAAGTATACTGACTTTTATTTCCGAGTATTGTGAAATCTTTCAAATTATTATCGGAAAGCTTTAAAATATGTATGATAATTTTTGGGATGAGGACAACTTTGTACTTGCTCAAGTGTGCACGTCAATGGCCTGACGGTTGAAATTTACACGTGGACAGATGGTCTTGTGTGACCTTGAACGTACACGTATGTTACTTTCGTAACTGCGCACGTGCGCATATGGAACTTGTCACTTATTCAACTGTGCACGTTTATGTCCTTACACAAGTGTATACATGAGGATTACTGTACTTTTTAAGGGCATGTGACACAGCGAAATATCCATATTACCAACCTCACTTTTTTAGTTCATAGCATTTTTTTGAACCTGAGAACTTTAAAAAAAAATAAAATATAGAGCTAAAACTTTGGAAAATATATTAGAGTGCGGTAAAGTACGTTAAAGTATCTAATTTAGGTACGAAATTCACTAAAAATTATTTCTGAACAAATTGCCTTTTCATTATCTTTTTTCTGAAGCTCGGCATTTTTTGAACGTTTAAACTTTATTTATGTATAAAATATCGGTTTCAAACTTTGAGAAATACAAGAACCGACAGGAAACTACGTTAAAGTACTATATTTAGAAATAAAAGATATAAAAAAATTATTTCAACTAAATCTCTTCCAACAACGTACTCGGTTATCAATTCTATCGGTATCAGCAATGCACGAAAGGGCGAACTCTGGCGTCCACTAGACGAGGCTCTAACAGCTGGCTCGTCCTAGACGCATGAAATGCGGAATCCTCGCGGTCAAGAATTCCTGATGCTGTGTCATTATGTCAAAAATATTATAAAGCTTTACCCAGCATAAAATCTGATTAAAGTATGTTGCTTCAATTTTGAATTGTGATAAATGTAAGTATTGTAATCATAAAATGCATTAGCAAAGTAGCGAAAAAAAGAATTGTGCAGAATGCTTATAGGTTAGATTCGTGTGTCATATGACAGCCAACAAGCATAATATTTCACTTACTTCTAAATTGCTTCCCCATGCTTTTCTATTACAGTAATATTAATAATTGTGGACCAAATATAAGCATTGTAAAGGTTGACTCTAAAATAGACTGTTTTTAGCCTATTTTTGAACCTCGCTAGCGACTTGGGGAAAAATATAGAAATATTTCACAAGTATCAAATCAGTCGTAATTGAATACCAAAGTGAGCATCACTTTTCATTTGTTAAATTTCAAAAAATTACTGCTATTTAGGGGTTGTGAAAACCCTCCAAATAAATTAAAAAATAGGAAATAACAGTAATTATACAATAATTTTTTACATCAACCCCTTATCAATAAAAAAATACGTGGTTTTACTTTTGTAAGAGGGATGCATTTTCAACGAAGAAATATGGAATTTTGTATTAATTGTTGATTGCAGATACGAAAAATATACACCAGATATTTCCTTATCAGCGGATGAAAAATTCACCTACATTTATTGATTTGATTACCAATTTTCATGCAATAATAAAATAAAAAGTTCAACTTTTGGTTAAATTTTAAACTACAACTTTAATTTCAAAAGCTGTATTTTTGAAATAATAAATGAATTTTGAACAAAATAATTAAATTTTCAACAAAAATAATTGAATTTTTAACCCAATAGCTATATTTTAAAATATACAAAAATTTGTAATTAAGACACAATAAATTGTTGAAATTTCAAGCCAAAAAAATACCGTTTTAATATAATTATTTAATTTTCAACAAAATAATTGAACTTTTAACCAAACAGGTAACTTTTGAAATCATAAAGATTTTTCATTCAGAAAACAAACTAAACCGTCTAAACCTTCCAAATCTTTTGGAAAATTCTTGGTGATTAAAATTGCTTTCAGTTTGAAATTAGGTTTGTATGCTCTACATTTTCAACGCCCAAGCATAACTTTTTCATTTTCATTTCTCTACATTTTTACTGTTTCCGATTTAAAACACTTTTTCTTTTGAACGTTTTTGCAGAATAATCAAAATTGAATGCTTGATAATCGGCAATTTTTCTATTTTAAACTATTTACACATTATTTTTTGATTTTATATAAATCGTTTAATTAATTTTAATGTTAAATTATCGTTTTTCGATGTAATAACATTTTAAAATTAAAGATATTCAGTAGCTTGTGTCTTCAAACTGAAATTTTTATATACATTTTTTTTATAATTACCTATTTATATTTATATAAATATTAAATATTGCATCGTAAATTCTGTAAGAAGAAAAACACCATTTTTGTACTTTCTTCTTTTACAACGACATAAGGAAAATGAGTAAATAAAGAAAAATAAATGGGGCGAATTGGAAATTAAGATTAAAATTTAAATTCTCACAAAAGCGCTTTTTCAGATGCCGTTCATGTGCTCCTTTGATTAATTATTAATAATTAAAAATAATTACATCGTAATATGTTCAAGTGGTACGTGGATGGGTTTTAATATATTCTGAGCACAAGGTTAAAAAATAAATGTATGTATTTAATCTCTCCCAACTTCAACTATTTATATTTTACTCTTTTGTATTACATAGTATAAACAATAGTAACATTAATTCTGATACATGTTCCGAATTTCCCCCAAAAACTGTTTGTGTTATTCTGCTTCTCTACTTTCTTATTTTATTTCCAATCCCAGATCTCCACTCCGTAACACAGCACCACCCAAACCAACGCATCAAACAACCATACCCTCATTCTCCAATCGTCCTTGAACCTTCTCTATCCTATACCCATAATTGGCTCATCACTTTACTCGTACAATCAATTCTTTTCCTCACCTGCAGCTCGTTTCCTTCTCCTGCCTCCAACCAAAATCATAGGTCACAGAATTCCTCATCTTCCAACCGTAAATTATTTTTCTTTTTCTATTTCTCAAGCACATAACCTTCGTCTTATCAACGTTCACCGTCAAATCTTTTTCTCACACATACTCTTCGAACATTCTCATACTTAGGTTAATCCCCTTCACATAATCTGCTAACAGAACTACATCGTCCGCGTATGCTAGAGAGTATATTTTGCTATTACACAACCGTTTGTCCTTTCCCTTAGTCCTGTAGCTTCTATTCTAAGTCTAACTGCAGCATATTAAATAGTAGCGGACTCAACGGGCACCCTTACCTTAGACTTCTTCCTCTCCAGAAAACCTGCCCTTTTTTCTTTCCTATTTTCACCTTGGTTCACCCTGGTTCACCTGCTTTCGGTAAAAAGTGTTTTAACCTCTCCACCAGCTGTTCCTCTACACCCCTCCCTTTTATTGCCTGCCATAGCACTTTTTGGTTCACTGAGTTCACCGCTGCTTTAAAATCGCCAAACGACGCGACTAGTTTCCCTTTCTTTCCCCCCAAATTTCTGTTAACTAAGTAGTTAAGTACATATATGTTGTCTTTAGTTCCCATCCCTTTTCTAAATCCCGTCTGATTGTGTGGAATACTATCTTTTTTTCTACCTGACGCTCTAACCTTTTTCTTAAGGTTTCTGAATATATTTGATTACCGACTGGTACGAGAGTGATACCTCTGAATTCCTCTACCTTCTTTCCTTTTTCTTTCTTGACAAGCGTTACCACAAGTCCAGTTATCCACTCTTCCGGCTACCCTTCCCCTTTCCAGACTTTGTTACAGATCTTTCACATCCTACCCGTAACTCATTTTCCTCCATATTTCATCACTTCGTTCTCCATCCCATCTTCTCCTGTCACCTTGTTTCTTTTCAGCCTATTTATTGCCGCACCCACTTCTTCTCTTGTTATGTCGTTCCCTTCTTGTATTTCTCTTCGGACCATACTACTCATTTCCCCTTTGATCTTATTTTGCTCTTCCCTTAATAGATCCTTGAAATGACCTGTCCATTCCTCCATTTCTATTTCTTCATTAGCGGTCTTCCTCTCCCCTCTATCCCTATTTATCATAAAACCCACATCCTACCTTCTTTGATCGCTTTTTCTACTTCTGCTTTACATTCCTCCTTTTCCCTTTGTCTTTTTTTCCCCGGCATCTTCGCATGTTCTTTTTTCCTCCTGTTATACTCCTCCTCCATTTCCCAATTCTCCTTTTTCTTACAAACTCTTCCATTGTGTCTCTTCTGTCTCTTCGCATTCCTCGACTCAACAGCCTCTCTTTTGCTTTTACTCTTTCTCCTATGGTACCCAGCTCATCCTTTACCTTCCTCATCGACCCTTCCAATTGTTCAATTAACGAATCTACTCTCTCCTCTTTTTCTTACCTCACCTTCTCCTTTTCCATTTTTTTTAAACTCTGGCAATTTTTTTACCCCCCAGACTCCCATTTTCGTGTTACTTTCATCCTCTTTTTCCTTTCTGCCGCTGCCACGCTTACTAAAGACTCTTTTAGTGTAGCTAAGACCAGGAAGTGCTTAAACCCTATCTCATTTCCAACCTTCATACTCGCCATTATATGCCGCATTCTTTCTTTAGCTAAAATGTCGTCTATTACTGTTTCTCCCTTTCCTATGAATTTTATCCCCCTTTCTTATCCCTTTTCATATTGCCATTGCATATAAACCATCCTGTTTCTCCTATCATGTCTAGTAACTTTTTCCCCTGCCTGCCAGTCTCTTGATGTTTGGAGTTCCTTATATATGCCTCCTTTTCTTCATCCCATAAACCTCCGCCTTGTTCGCCAGTCCAAGGATTTAAGTGCTCTCCTATTAAATCCAATTCTTCCTTTTTTCCTCCATCCGCCTTCTTATTAATCTCCAGACTTCCTCTTCTCCTCTTCTTCTGTATACACAAGCCACCACTATTTCTACCTTCACAATTGTAATTTTTCTTACCATTGTTCCATCCTTTTCCTCCATCCGCCTCCTTATTACTCTCCAGGCTTCCTCTTCTCCTCTTCTTCTGTATACACAAACCACCGCTATTTCTACCTTCCCAATTGTAATTTTTCTTACCATTGTTCCATCCTTGCCCTTCATGTCCCACTCTTTTCTCCCTTTTACTGCTAATTCTTTTTTCACCCCTGAAACCATGCCGCCCATCCCTCTCCCTGTAACGCGTTCTTTTCTTGCTTCTTGCATTGTCCACAAATAACCTTTCGGTGACATATTATTAATCCCTTTCCATTCCTTCTCAGTTGCTCAAGTTTCATTCATCGTAATTACATCTCAATTTTCTATATCCCCTGAAAATCCTTTATTCTTGTTCTTCAAACATAACACATTCCAGAAAGCTATTTTCACGTTTCTCTTCTCCCTTTGCTCTGTTTTCCTATTCACTTTGTTTCCCCTTTGCTGTTTGGAAACCCCTCTGATTTATCTCTAGACTCTTTTTCGCCTCCCTCCCCTCTACCTTGGCTCGCAAGTTTGAGCACGCCTAGGGCGCGCGACTTTTGGTTTTCGCACTTCGCTCTCGATAATATATTAATCTCGCGCTCGATAATGTATTTACCTCGCGCTACGCGCTCGAACTTTGTGCATAGACTTTTTAAAACTAAAGCTGAAAGCATCAACAGCAGTAATTTGGTAATTGTGAATTCTCTTTTGTTAAAGCTCGATCGGCCTTAACGTTTTTTAACTTCTAAATTATGTATATTCTTTTCGGAAAATGCATTTATATATTTCGGAATCTTTAAAACACTGTTAAATTGTTGCATAAAAAATGTAATTTTTAGATTTTCAATTACACAGGCCGACAAAATTTGACAAAATTCAAAAGCCAGAAAACAGACCAAATATTTCCGAAGGATTTTGATGCGCTGAGTCCAAATCCGAACTCAAAATTGCTCCTGTACGTCAGGTTTTCAAGTCAGCCTAACCTAAATGTGCAAAAAACGCGTTTTTTAGCTGTTTTTGAGGCTATGTAACTGTACAAGAAGAATGTATACCACAAAACTAATATGGAATTTGAAAGTACTAATCTTCCCCTTTCAAACCTACATGGATTTATTAAGATATCTTTATTTTTCACCAAAATATCGTTATTTGAAATTTTTTATTTTAGCGTTTTAACCCATTAACGCTGAAGTGTTCAGATTTAAACAACGCATTCGCTATTGCTGACGGTACGATATTTTTTTTTCCTAATATTATCTTAGGAATTTTCGAGGGTACCCTTTCTATTGCTGGTATCAGGTTTTTGTTATAACGCCTAGAAGATCCAATATGGCGGCCACAATTTAGGGCTTTAAAAAAGAACAAAGGATCCCGCACAAAATACTAACAAAAAAGCGCACAGTAGTTTGGAACCAAACTTTGTACATTGATAAAACAAGAAAAAATATGGAACCCGTGTTTTTTCATTTATACGGAAGCCGTTTCCTAGAGGTAAAAACCACCCATAACAAACCACAAGCATGCTAACCCACCTGACTCTGGGAACAATAAGTTTAGTCGCATATTTTTCTTGAAATAATGAAGTTCCATGCCACAAGTGGGTTAACCCACCTACCTGCTAATCTACCTAGACCCCCTAGTCCCATATGTACGGATGATTGGCTCCACATTCAGGGGCTAGCATTAGCAGATCCACTTGTCGATCAGGGTGGATCGATTGATTTGGTTTTATGTGCAGAAGTTTACTCACACGTCATAGAGGAAGGGGTACGAAAGGGTCCTTTTGGTACTCCTACTGTTCAGAATACATCGTTGGGCTCAAAATTGTTTGGTCTCTTTTATGAGGAACCTTCTTTATATACTCGAAATATTGTTGGATTACAATGTACGGTTGATCACGAATTGTTGGACTTATTGCGTCGATTTTGTTGTACAGGAGGATCTTCCGACTGTATCTCATAAGTTCCCCCTTGATGAGGAGGAGTGTGAAAAACTTTTTCTCTCCTCTTATGAACTTTCAGAAGATGGTGGCTACGTTGTTTGACTTCTAATCAAGGATCGGACGATGAATTTGGGAGATTCTCGTTCTGCTGCTCATAGAATGTTCATGAGTTTGGAGAGGTGTTTACGACGAGATCCTATTCTGGATCAATCTTACAGACAGAGTATACAGGAGTATGCTGTTCTAAGTGAAATGGACTTATTTTCTAATCCTGATGAATTGCATGTTGATGAATTCTATGGCAACCTGTTGTGGATTATTTTAAGTTTTAGGTTCAACTTCCTGAGGAGTCTGGGATACTAACGAAAAGGAACGTCTTCTCCGAGATAGCCCGCATTTTTGATACGCTTGGATGGTTCGCCCCAGTCTCAATTAAAGCCAAAATTTTTAGGCAGAGCTTGTGGAAACTTAAAATAGATTGGGATCAGTCTCTGCCTGCTGATCACATTGTTATATGGAGAAAGTACAGGACCGAGCTTCCTGAACTATCATCACTACGCATCCCACGTTGGTTGAGATGTTCTTCAGATGTGTCTGTCTGCGAACTTCACGGTTTTGGAGATACGTTGGAGAAGGACATCGTTGCAGTTGTCTACCTGAGGATCCTGCTTCCTCGGAGTGATACGAGTCTCACTAGTTATAGTTAAGACTAAGGTTTCTCGTCCTAAGGAGACATCTTTGCCTCGTTTGGAACTTTATGCGGCATTTCTGCTTGTGCGGCTGGTAGTTCATGTTCGTTCATTCTTAAATCTTCCTATTGCGATGCCGAGTCTTCTCTTGTCGGACTCCGCAAACACTCTCGACTGGATACGAGCCATCCTCGACGATGGATGACATATATTTCAAAACGGGTGTCGGAAATACAGACTGTACAGCCTGGTGCTGTATGGCATCATGCATTACTGCTCTCTGACTGAGATTCATCGACCGGTTGAGCAAGAAATCCACTGACCTTCCTCCATGTAAACTTACCTCAGACATTTGGAAACGTACTAGAACTCGTCTGGTGGGATATGAACAACGTTGACATTTCTACAAAGAATGTAAGTTGTTGCGCAAGCAACTCCCAGTTACTAAAAAAAATCTTTTACTTCGTTTGCTACTCTTTTTGGACTCTGACGGTTTACTGCGACTCGGAGGTCGTTTCAAGCACGCTGTAATGGATCTCGACGAGCGATGTCCTTATATCCTACACAAGGACTCTATTCTCATCACTCTCATCGTTCGGAATGGGCATCAAGCCATGTTGCATGGAGGAAGGCAACTTACACTATCATATCTACGGAGACAGTATTGGATAATCACAGGATGTTTTGTCGTAAAGAATGTTTTGAGTCGTTGCGTTGTTTGCGCTAGATATCGTGCAACCACTTGCACTCAATTTATGGGTCAACTGCCTACTCATAGAGTCACTTGACCGTCTAGACCCTTTGCTATAAGCGGTCTGGATTATTCTGGCCCTATTTGAATGCAAATAAATAAAGGTCGCGGGCACAAGGCATATAAGGGCTATATTGTTGTTTTCGTTTGTTTTGCTGCGAGGGTGGTCCATTTGGAGGCGTGTTCGGACTACACTGCTGATGGCTTCATAACGGCTTACAAACGTTTTGCTGCTCGACGTGGCATAAGTACTTTTCTTTACAGCGACTGCGGTACCAATTTCGTCGGGGAAGATAGGCAGCTACGAAGACTTTTCAATGAGGCCTCTGCTGTATCATCGACCATCAGCCGTTATCTTGCTGATATCGGAACTACGTAGCGTTTCAACCCTCCAACCGCTCCTCACTTCGGAGAAATTTGGGAAGCAGTGGTCCGTTCTCTGAAACATCATCCTTGTCGAGTAGTGGAAGATACTTCTGTGACTTTTGAGGAAATGACAACCTTCCTCACGTAGGTGGAGGCTTGTCTCAATTCACGACCGCTACAGGCTCAGAGCGATGATCCGAATGGTTTGGTAGAATGGTCTGTAGATTTGTGGACCAGATGGTCCTCTGAATATCCACAAATACTTCATGCGCGTCCGATGTGGCAGAAGCCTGTGCTTTCAATCAAGATCGACGATCTCGTGCCTATCTTGCACGCAAACGTCCTCCTACGAAGTAAGCTCTAGGTCGTGTCATTGTTACACATCCGGATGCTCAAGGTCATGTCAGGACCGTTACTTTACGTACTGCTACTGAGACTCTCGACAGACCCATACTTAAATTGTGTGTCTTAACAGTTCACCCTTCGGAGGTGGAACGTGAGTTCTTTTTATGACTGTAGTAAGTTATAATTTTTCTTGTTTTTCAATCATCGAAAAAGGAGGGGGGGGGGGGGGGGTTCCGGATATTTCATGTCGGTCTCTCTATTTTTGTATTGTATGAGTGTTTATGTTTCGCGTGAGTATTCTCTTCTCCTTCTCTTTCGTCTACAAGGTACCGTTCATATCTTGTCATGCTAATATACATTTTCGCCGTTAGAAATATTGAGGTCGTTAGGGTCAGTCTGTAAATTGTTACGAAGCGCGCGAGTCATCATGTTTACTCGTCTTACTTTTATATAATTGTTTTGTTTAATGTAGCCTTTTACTAGAAGGCAGGAACTTTAACACTCTTTTGTTAATAAATTATACCTCGTTTTTTTGTGCTAAACAAATAATGAAGTGACTCAGTGACTTTTTTTACCATTACACTCAATCGCACTATTAATGTTGCTTTATTTAGTGCTATTTCTCATCATATCTTTCAAAATCAGAAAATCATCAAAATGAAAGCCTTTATACACTTCTTTTTCCATTTAAAATACTTTTGATTTACCTTGTCATAAAACAACTTTTTTAAGAAATTGAAATCATCTTCATTTTCTCAATTTTTTGCCTTCGCTTCACCATCACTCTCTCACCTTCGGTTCTGGTCGGGTCGAATCAGGTAGAGAAGTGACGAGGAGAGACGGCGATAGACGTCGTAACGCTGTTTTCTGACTACTTGAACGGTCCCCAAAGACTTCAGCCTCTCGCATAAGTTGACTGCAAAATTGAGTTTTATTTATATTTGTAGATCTTTCATTATTGTTTGTCTAATCAAAATTTAAATTTTCGATTTTTTAAGAAAATGCAAAAAGTTCTTATGATAATCTTGTACATTTTTAAAAAGCAAGCTTTTTTCTCTCTAACATTATAAATCGTTTGTTGACTTAAAATGTTCATTTTCGTTGTTTTTTTGTTGAAAGTTCAACTCTTTTGTGAAAAATATATTCTTTAATGCAAAATTCAACTGCGTAGGTAAATGTTAAACGAATTTGTTTAAATTTAGATGTTTTTCCATGGAATGATTGAAAAACGTACATTGTTCCGCCACTCATACCACCACATGAAGCGATAGTACAAAAATATCAAGCGGAGAAACATTCCGAACAGCTTTAATACATAATAGCAAACACTACTATAATGTTTATATGGCCAAAGGTTCTACTATAAGGAAGAATGAAATGCTAAAGTTTAACTACCAAAATAGCGTTTATTCGAATTTGGAACCAATAGTAATAAGTAAATAAGGAAGGATGTCAAAGGAAATAGATATAGTTTGCAAATATACGAGAAGAGAACAACAACTTTTGTTACTACGGATGACCTAGATAAGTATTTCTTTTCAATAAGATTTATATTTCCGAACTTTCCTTAAAAATTAATAAGCCAGAATATTAATAATAATACACGTTTAATTATAATAATAATAGAAATGTTGGTTATCTAGTTCTGTGCTGTAAACCTTAAACTATTTTTGTAAAAAAATATCTTTTTCCGTAAACTTTATATTTCAGCGTTAAAACGTAAAGTCAAATCTTGCCTGCATGACAATTTATTATTGTTTTTCTGTTGTAATTAGTCTTACTGATTTAAGCGTTCGTCTGTGTTTATATAAATTTCGTTTTTTTTGGATAAAAATGCAAATATTTGGTTGAACTGTCTTTGTTAAAAACTTGTCTATTTGGGTTAAAAATTCAACTATTTTTGTAAAAAAAATTTCTCTTTCTAAAATATACATATTTTGGTGTTGAAAAATCAACTTAAATTAATTTAACTGTTTTTACTAATTAGTATTTTTGATTTAAAAGTTCATCTGTCTTAATGGAAATTGCATTTTTTTTGGTAAAACATTCAATTTTTTGGTTGCAAATTTAACTACTTTATTAAAAACTCGTCTTCTAGGATTGAAAAAATGCATTTTAGCAAATAGGAACAAACTTAATTTCAATACATTCTAGGCGAAATTCTGGCTCTTGTGTTTTCCGTAATTTATTTTAATCCATGGACTGAAGCACTTAAATGGGATCATCTATACGAGGAGGAGGATCACTCAGGGGGTACTAAGTTTTAATTTTAAATATATTTCATTTACAATGTGATCACCTTTTGTCTCATGCCCCTTACCTCCCCTAACCTTGCTTGGGAAAAGGAGTAGGGAGCGACACCCCCAGTCCTTATAAGCATAATCTTGCCCCGAAAGAAATTAGTCATTAGTCTTGTGCTACCTACCCATCAAGTCTTGTCTTGTGCTCTCTGCGCCTCGATACACTAACGTTCTGGTCCCAACCCTTTTACGATCTCCAACGACGCCTTCATCGCTTTGCGCTTCATCATTAGAGGACCAACACCAACACGCTTCCAGTACCTCGGTTTCACCGCCCGGTTTGGGCTTTTGGAGAAAAGCTCACTTTCTCTGCCCTCTGTACGATTGGTTTAATAAACCCTTTTATGTTTGAATAATTCGTTCATTATTGACTTCACCTGTTTTCTGGACTTTCAAGTCTTTCCCATCCTTTAATTTGCGAGATCCCTTACAAATTTGGCGCCCTCCTTGAAAAACGCACAATCCCCAGAAATCTCCCAAGTCGAGAACGGAAGTCATTAAAATTATCAAAATTGGAATTTTAAATTTATGCATGTGTGCCGTGGACCAAAGGAAATTTGAATTTGAATTTTTAAGTTGAAACATTTTGAAAATTGATTTTTTGTAAAATTGTCTTTTATTTGAAGATTATTATTTAAGAAAAAGTGCGGGTAGAATATATGTAATTTATACCAAAAAAGTGCACGTAGACCTGTATATATGTCCGATAAAACGTCGATGGGACAAGAGCCCAATTTCAAGTTCCATCATCGACAATAACAAATAAAATTACTCTGAGAAAAAACGCCTTACATGTACTGCTTGTAGCAGGATTGAGTAAGTGAATGGTTCAAAAGAGAGTTAAAATAAATTGGTAAAAAATCAATGCGGAAATAGAAGCAAACTAGCTAAAACGGAAAGGATAAAAAAGTTATCAACAAAATAGAAGAAAATTGCGTAATTAATAAGAAAGATAGAAAAGGAAGCGGCGTCAGTAACAAAAATAGGCGTGCGAAGTAAGAACCAGTGACGTCACACAAACAACCCTAGCACTTCCCGCCCTCAGCAGATATTCCCGCTTCGTCGTCAGGTCACGCGCAACCCCGCAGAAGTAAAAACCGAGATGCTCACTTGATTAAACGTGCCGGTTTTTAATCAGCCCAAAGAATCCCTGAGCTAGACATTAAAAAGTGAAAGTAAAAGAAAGAATAGGTAAAATCGAAAGTATTTGAGATCGGGTAGAGGAAAAATAATTCCTAAAATGGCGAATCCGGTGGAAAAAGTCGGAGATAATAATGAAAATGAACTAGCTCGAGAAAATAATGAGAATAGGTTAGCTCAAAAAATAAGAGACGAGGAAGATAAGGCACAAGCACTTATGACTTATGAATATACAGAGAGTCAATCAATCGTAAAAAATAACAAAAGAAAAGAACTAGATAGAAATTTTTGATTCGATAACGGTTAGGAGCGAATTAGATTCGGGAGTAATAGATAGAAATAAAACAAAAAGTGCAATTCCGAAAACGATGACACAAATACAAACGCGTACAGAAAGTACACCAAACGAACACAGACACAAGCGACCTATAACACAACTGTTGTTGATTTACTATCTCCTGATACCGATAATACATTAGGTGATTGGAGAATGGAATACGAGAATGCTACGAATCTAGAAAATAGCGATCTAAAAAACGAATAGAATATAAATAAGAGAATGCGTTTTATTCTGGTCATACAGTCCCATACAAATACAAATGGATTCAGATGTCTATGAATCTTTATTTGTCAATTTTAAAAGATATACCAACGTACTTTTCGATCCAGTTGCAGGTCTTCTTCAAGGTAATACATCACCTGTCAATTTTGATATTAACTAGGCCGAAACGTACGTTGCTATATTTTTTTAAAATTGATGATTGAAGATTCATTGACATCTGAATCCATTTGTATTTGTATTGGACCGTATGACCACAATAAAATGCATTCTCTCATTAATGATAATAACGGTCGAAAAAATTTTACAGTCGGAATAAACTTCAATTACTCAATTTTTACGAATAGAATAGATAGAGAAATAAACAGTAAAAGAAAAGAACTCGGAAAATTAGAAAGAGAAAAAGAAAGAATAGAATCTAGTCGGTTACAACGCGGAAAAACTCTGAGAACAGAGAAAGAGCAGAAAGAGCAAGAAGAGGTCGCGAAAAATTTCGAATAGAAATAGAAAGACAAGAAAAAGAAAACGCGAAAATCAGTGAATCAGAGATTGATAAAATAATTTAATAAGCAAAGGCACTCGTTAGTATTTGCACGGAACAAAATAACAATAAATGGGTGTAGGGGTAAAAGGGACAAATACTCATTACCGAGACCGGTAAACCGGCAATAAATTATACGAAAAGCGAATTTAAAGAAACTTATTTAAATAAGAGATATAGGGAAATAATCAAAAATAAAATAAAATTTTAGAACCAGCCAAATGACCAAGATATGCATGCTTTTGTAAAAGAAATGAAACAATTATTTAAAAAATTCATGCCACGGCTGAGCCTAGGAGGCAATTAAGAAAGACTTATTAAAATTTGAGAATTTAATATAAAGTTTACATTTCAAGAAATGCTTTTTTGAATTTTCAGAATTAGAAATTCTAGGGCGAGAATGGGAAACAGAATTGGCAAAATCTAAATTTAGTGGTCAACAACCAAGCACTTTAGATAAAGCGGATAATATAAATAACAAAAATAAAAATGATCAATGAAACTATGAAAGTCAAAATAATATTGAAAATGAGAATCAGAATAGAGATGAACATCAGGATCAAAATCAACAAAGACAATTTAGACCGAGATACAAAAATCAACAAAATAGACAACAATTCCAACAAAAGTTTCCAAATGGAAATGGTCAGTTATTAAATGTGATTAATCATCTGTTGGAAAAAACGCAGACACGACCAATTAAAAACTCTACTCAAATACCAGCGCTTTATATAACACGCAAGAAAACAGTAATTTAGGCGAAAATAAATAATTAAAATCAGAAGATAAAACTCAAAATAAAAACAATGACAAAAGCAAACAAAACAAAGATAGGCAGAAGGGAGGTGAAGTTGATTTAAGAGCTCAGGATTCCGTAGAATTAAATTCTATTTATCAATGCTGGATTTACAAATTACGTCAACCGATCATGTCCTACAATCGCGAAAAAATAGGCCATTTTCAACGTGATTGTTGGTATAGTACAGATCAGAGAAACGCAACCGTGGTTATTAAAGACGGATAATAATCAACGAAACCAAAAACCTTCAGAAATACTTGAAATAGACAAAAACGACTCAGACGAGATTAGTTGACACTGGAGCTACACACTCATATGTAGGTGAAAAATTTGTAAAGGCTGTAAAAGAGCTAGATTGTGAAATTAAAAAAACCAATAAACGACACGTTAAGAATTACCAAATATCAAGTATGCAATAGAATCTAAAATTGATTAAAAAGTAAGATCCAGTAGTTAGAGGTGCGAAGGAGAATAATAAAGAAAGTCAGAATAGGGAAAGCGAAAAAATTAATTTAAAACTCGGAACGAATGTTCGCCTGCGTAATTACATGCGAGAGAAAGAGACAGATTTGCTACTCGAGTGACGCAACAATGGAATTTGCTAGCGTGGGCGTCAAGAGAATACATAAGAAGGCTAATCATAACAAAGAGAGAGCGATGGGAAAACAAATAAGGATAGAAATAAAATAAATACGAATAAATGCTTGAAAATAAAGATAGAAATATTGCGGTAATAAATAATAATATTACATGCGTAGAAATAGAAAAGAAGGAAAATTTATAATTTTGCGAGGAAATTGCTGAAGGCATAGTAGAGTTGAATGAAGCACAGCAAGTGCAATTAGAGAATTCAATTGAAAGAAAAGTTATAAAACAGGGAAGTAGATAGGCTATTAATAGAAAAAATAATAAAACCATCGAATTGCGTTGGGTCAAATCCGATTGCAATGATCAAAAAACCTAATGGAAAATATAGATTGTGTTTAGATTTTAGAAAATTAAACAAAATTATTAAGAAAGATTTATACCCAATTCCGATAACGTCTGAAATATTAAACAGATTGAGATCAGCAAGGTACGTAGGGCGCTACGGAAGTTTTGCAATACGCGAAACCTATTGTTGACTCAGGATTTAGTACAGTCTAAGCACGCAGCCCGGAACGACTGAGAAATAGCGTCGTGGACCAAAGAAGAATATCGTGCGATAATTCGATACAACTTTTCGCGTGGTTTAAATGTAGACCAACGTTTTGAGGAAATGTCTCCGGTATTCGGTGAGGATTTTCGAAGCACGCAACAATTTTGCGATGCTACAAGTAGTTCGAAAGGAAAAATTACGGTCTCGCAGACGACTCGCGGTCAGATTGACCGCCGGAAGTGGTGACATCGGAAAACATTGCGTCTGTGAATAATCTACTGAATGATAATAGAAGAATCACATACCGGCAGTTACAGCAAATGTTACACATTAGCGCACTAGCAGTCCATCGAATTCTGCATGAACATTTACATGTTAGGAAGGTTTGTACTTTATGAGTACCACATGCTTCAACCAAGGAGCAAAGAACAACGAGAGTAAAGTGGTGCTAAAAAATTCTAAAAAGATTTGAATCGGGATCTTCTCGGGATGTAAATAGTATTATAACAGGCGACGAAACCTGGCTGTATTATTACGACGTTCAAACAAAATCATAAAACAAGATCTGGCTGTTTAAGGATCAGGATGCTCCAGTGGAGGTGCGGAAGTCTCTATCTGTAAACAAAAGAATGATTGTAGTCTTCTTTGTAAAACGCGGCATTGTGGATAGGGTCGTATTGGAAAACCAGCGTACACTCACCTCTTCCTCGCACACACAAGTATGTTTACCCCAAGTCATAAGCCAACTCGAAAACATCTGGCCGAAATATCGACTCAGCACCTGGCTATTCCACCACGACAATGCACCGGCTCACAGAGCGAAGGTCACTGTAGCTTTTATGGTTAAATGTGAACTGACTATTCTAGATCACCCTTCTTACAGTACAGATCTTGATCCCTGTGTCTTTGGTCTATTTCCGGAAGTAAAAGAACAACTAAAAGAGCGTCGATTTACTAACGAAACTGACCTTTTGAGCTTTTGGACACCCTAACAACATATCCAAAAATAAATAAAATCGCAGCCATGGAAAACTTTTGGGGGTTGAAAAATCATCACTCTTAACGAAAAAAATGGTTAAAACTGCTCAAATTACCGGTGCCCATCGACACTAAACCTAAAATGTGTCTTTGGATACCCCTAACAATATATCAAATAATAAAGAAAATCGCAGCCACAAAAACATTTGTGAGTAGATAAACCGTCACCGTTAACGTAAAAAAGTCGCCAAAATTGCTCAAATTACCGGTGCCCATCAACACTGGTCCTAAAATGTGTCTTTTGACACCCCTAACAACATATTCAAAAATAAAGAAAATCGCAGACACGGAAAACTTTTGGGGGTAGCGGAACCGTCACCCTGAAAGAAAAAAAATCGGTAAAATTACCCAAATTAACGGTTCTCATCGACACTAGTCCTAAAGCGTGTCTTTGGACACCCCTAAAAACATATAAAAAAATCAAGGAAATCGCAGCCACGGAAAATTTTTGGAGGTAGAAGAACCGTCACCCTTAATGAAAGAAAAAATCGTTAAAATTGCCCAAATTACCGGTACCCATCAAAACTGGTCCTGTAGTGTTTCTTTGGACACCCCTAACAACGTATCCAAAAATAAAGGTAATCGCAGCCACGGACAACTTCTGTGGCTGGAAGAACCGTCACCATTAATGAAAAAAAATCGTGAAATTTGTCCAAATTAACGGTGCCCATCGACACCGGTCCTAAAATATGTTTTTGGACACCCCTAACAACATATCCGAAAATAAAGAAAATCGCAGAGACGGAAAATTTTTGGGGGTAGCAAAAACGTCACCCTTAACGAAAAAAAATCGTTAACATTGCCCAAATTACCAGTACCCATCGACACCGGTCCTTAAATGCATCTTTGGACACTCCTGACGACATATCAAAAAATAAAGAAAATCGCAGTCCCGGAAAACATTTGGGGTAGAAGAACCGTCACCCTTAACGAAAAAAATCGTGAAAATCGCCCAAATCAACGGTGCCCATCGACACCGGTCCTAAAAGGTGTCTTTGAATACATCTAACAATATTTCCAAAAATAAAGAAAATCGCAGTACCGGAAAACTTTCTGGGGTAGAAGAACCGTCACTATTAACAAAAAGAAAAATTGTGAAAATTGCCCAAATTAACGGTACTCATCTACACCGGTCATGAAGTGTTTCTTTGGACACCCCTAACAACGTATCCAAAAATAAAGGTAATCGCAGCCACGGACAACTTCTGTGGCTGGAAGAACCGTCACCATTAATGAAAAAGAATCGTGAAATTTGTCCAAATTAACGGTGCCCATCGACACCGGTCCTAAAATATGTTTTTGGACACCTCTAACAACATATCCGAAAATAAAGAAAATCGCAGAGACGGAAAATTTTTGGGGGTAGCAAAACCGTCACCCTTAACGAAAAAAAATCGTTAACATTGCCCAAATTACCAGTACCCATCGACACCGGTCCTTAAGTGTGTCTTTGGCACTCCTGACGACATATAAAAAAATAAAGAAAATCGCAGTCCCGGAAAACATTTGGGGTAAAAGAACCGTCACCCTTAACGAAAAAAATCGTGAAAATCGCCCAAATCAACGGTGCCCATCGACACCGGTCCTAAAAGGTGTTTTTGAATACATCTAACAATATTTCCAAAAATAAAGAAAATCGCAGTACCGGAAAATTTTCTGGGGTAGAAGAACCGTCACTATTAACAAAAAGAAAAATCGTGAAAATTGCCCAAATTAACGGTACTCATCTACACCGGTCATGAAGTGTTTCTTTGCACACCCCTAACGACATATCTAAAAACAAAGAAAATCGCAGGCACGGAAAACTTTTGGGGGTAAAAGAACCGTCACCCTTAACAAAAAGAAAATAGTTAAAACTGCCAAAATCCAAAAACACTGGTCAGAAAATTTGTCTTTGGACACCCCTAACAACATATCCAAAAATAAAGAGAATCGCAGCCATAGAAAACTTTTAGGGGTAGAAGAACCGTCAACCTTAACGAAAAAAACCGTTACAGTTGCTCAAATTACAGGTGCCCATTGACACTGGTCCTAAAATGTGTCTTTGGACACCTGTAACATTATATCTAGAAATAAACAAAATCTCACCATTAACTAAAAGAAAAATCGTGAAAATTGCCCGAATTACCGGTACACATCGACCCTGGTTCTAAATTGTGTCTTTGGACACCCCTAACAACATATTAAAAAAAATTTTTAATTGCAGCTACGGAAAACTTTTGTGGGCAAGAGAACCGTCAGGAGATTAAAAACTAGAATTGCTGAACACAAAAGAGATTGTGAAGTTGGGAATTTTAATACAAGTTTGTCGCAACATTCTTGGAATTTCAATCATTACTTTGATTTTGATTTTAAACGTATTAAAATATTAGCTACAGAAAAAAAATACTTATCAACGACGTATTATTGAGTCTATTTTTATAAACAAATATCGTAAAATTTCTGTTAATTTACAGACTGAAATTCTAAATATCAATAAAATTTATCAGAGTATTATAAAATAATGTTTTTAATATTAATCATCTCTATATGTGTATATGTATGTATGATATATGTGTGTATATATATATATGCATATGTGTGGATGTGTACATATACACATTTTTTGAAAAAATTTAAAAAAAAAATTTTTTTAATTTCTTATTTCAAATTTAAACTCAATTACGCGCTTCCACATCAGTGGTTTTCAATGGAAACTTGTCTATCACATCATCGTTCATTACGTATTCCTCATGTATTTCTAAAACTGTCAATTTCTGTTCGTCTGTCCTAACCTACGCCAATTTTGTTTTTCTCGTACAATTTTAAAAAATGTAGGGTAATCGATTGAAGTCTCAAAAATTTTTTTGAGACTTCAAAAAACAAAAAAAATCACTAAATTTTAATTAATTTCTTTAAACTATTGACTCAAATGTTCCTTTTTTTATTTGACTGAAAATAGATCTGTTTGACTATTTAAACTACCATCAACTCAGGTAATAATGTATTCAAATCTACGTAATTATCTATCATATTTGTTCGCACTAAAATTACTAATTTTTATTTTAATTATTTAGGTTTAAGAACCTTTGAAAAAGGTACGCATGTGTACTGAAACGTCAGGAAGTTTTGAAAGGAGTTTTTTCTATTAAATAAATATCTGAGTTTCGAAGAACATGTTTTTTGACTCATATTTATTTTTTCGATTTACGATTGGACCGTAAGACATAAAGAATTTGAAATCTACGATTTGAAATCAATAAATATCAACGGTCGAAGAAAGGATTGATTTGTTTCATCAAATCATTTTACAAGAGAACCGTCACCATAAATAAAAAAGAAAATCGCTAAAATTGCCCAGATTACCGGTGCCCATCTGCATTGGTCCTAAAATGTATCTTTGGACACCCCTAACGACCTATCAAAAATTGAAGGATATCGCTGCAACAGAAAACTTTTAGGGGTAAAAGAAACGTCACCCTTTACGAAAAAAAAGTGAAAATAGTCCAAATTGCCGGTACCCATTTACGCCGGTCCTAAACAGTGTCTGTGGACATCCTAAGGAGATATCCAAAAATGAAGTAAATAGCAGCCACGGAATACTTTTGGGGGTAGAAGAACACCACCTTTAATAAAAAAATCGTTAAAATTGCCCAAATTAACTATTCTCATCCACACCGGTCCTATAGTGTGTCTTTGGATACTCCTACCAACATATACAAAATTAAAGGTAATCGCAGCCACGGAAAACTTTCGGGGGTAGATTAACCGACACTCTTAACGACAAAAAGTTAAAATAGCCCAAATTAACGGTGTCCATCGACACTGGTCCTAAAGTGTGTCTTTGGATACCCCTAACGATATATCCAAAAATAAAGAAAATCCGAGTCTCGAAAAACTTTTGAGGGTATAAAAGCCACCACCTCTAATAAAAAGAAATTGTGAAAATTGCCCAAATTACCAGTGCGCATTGATACCGGTCCTAAAGTGTCTCTTTGGACACCGCTAACGACATATCCAAAAATAAAGGTAATCGCAGCCCCGAAAAACTTTTGGGGTTTAACAAAATACCACCCTTAATGAAAAAACAATAGTTAAAATTGTACAAAGTAACGGCGCCCATCTACACGTGACCTATAGTGTGTATTTGGACACGCTTAACGACATATCCGAAAAGAAAGAAAATCATAGCACCAGAAAACTTTTAGGAGTAGCAAAACCGTCATGCTTAAAGAAAAAAAATCTTTACAATTTTCCAAATTACCAGTGCCCATCGATCCATATCAATTAAATCACTATTGCAAATTTCCCTCTCATTACAATTTACATGGAAACTACCCTTTGACGTAAACGTATGCAGTAGAAAATATATGTGTATGAAAGAAGCATTGAAAATGATGAAACTTAGAAAACAGTGTTAATTGATATTTTTTCCTCATTTTTTGCTCTCTCATTTTTTGCCATCTTGAACAATGTAAAAATTATTTCGAACCCCAAATAAATAACATGAAACTTGAAAATTTTCCTCTCATTATAATTTCCCTTAAAACTACCCTTCAACGTGAAAGTATGCAGCAGAAGATATATGTGTATGAAAAAAGCATTGAAAATAATGAAACTTAGAAAACAGTGTTAGTTAATATTTTTTTGCTCTTTTTTTCTCTCCGATTATATATAATACCTTGCCCAAAAACTACCCCTAAGTCATACATACCTATCCCTCGTGAACAAAACGTTTTAAAAGTTGGAAGCTCACCTTGAAAAATGTAAAAATGCTTAAGAACTCCAAATTATTTACATGACATTTGAAAATTTCCCTCTTATTATAATTTCCCTTAAAATTAACTTTGAACGTGAAAGTATGTAGCAGAACAAATGTGTGTATGAAAAAAGCATTGCTAATCATAAAACTTAGAAAACACTGTAAGTTAATATTTTTTTGCTCTTTTTTTGCTCTCCGATTATATATAACCCATTCCCAAAAAACTATCTCTAAGTCATACATACCTAACCCTCGT
Source organism: Belonocnema kinseyi (assembly GCF_010883055.1). Taxonomy (NCBI): domain Eukaryota; kingdom Metazoa; phylum Arthropoda; class Insecta; order Hymenoptera; family Cynipidae; genus Belonocnema; species Belonocnema kinseyi. Next base: position 2,948,703 of record NC_046661.1, on the reverse strand, counting down.
GATTAAAAACGTTTTAAAAGTTACAAGACCACCTTTAACAAAGTGAAAAGGATTTAGAACTAATGTATGACTTAGGGGTAGTTTTTGGAGAACCTATTATGTATAATCAGAGAGCAAAAAAGAGTAAAATAATATCAACTAACAGTGTTTTCTAAGTTGTATTAATTTTTATGCTTTTTTATACTAATACACATCGTCCCGCTGCATCTGTTCACTTGGAAGGCTAGTTTTTGGGGAAATTATAATCAGGAGGCAAATTTTAAGACTCATTTAATTAATTTGGGTTTTCAAATCATTCTACATTGTTCAAGGTGGTTTTCTAACTTTTAAAACGTTTTGATCACGAGGGGAAGGTATGTATCACTTCGATGTAGTTTTTGGGGAACGTATTATACGAGGGTAGTTCAATAAGTCCTTAGAATGACCAACAGATGGCGCGCGAATCGCTCCAAATCATCTGTTTTCAGTCAGCACCACTCCCGACTAGA
>NC_046661.1:2945986-2948115 GCF_010883055.1 Belonocnema kinseyi | reverse complement strand
TACCATCTGACTTTCGGCGTTAGTTCACGGGCCTTTTCTTCTTTTTACCATAGAAAAGGGAAATAGCTTTTACATTAAAAAAAAAAATAATAATAATAATAAACTCAGCTTATGAAGCCCCCCCCCTCTTGGTTAGCAAAATAGATTTAAATCTTAATTAGATTTAAGGCCTCATACTCTATACTAGTCATGTAATTAGTTAAGATTGAATTAAAGTTTAAATTAAGGTGGAGGGAACGTTGGAGGACGAAAGTTTTACTAAAAACAATAAAAGGAAGTTTTTAAAGAATAATTCATACAAGAAAATAATTAATTAACGCTTTTAAATAAACAATTTCACGTTAAAACTCCAACTTCCGTTCCATTTATCGTAGCTTCACAATTCTTTCTGAATCATGAAGCTACGATCGAGTATAAATACTAATTTAAGTTTTGTAATTTTTAGATAAATCTTTATATTTTTAAAGTTTAATTAAAATATAGGAATTTTTACAAATTTTCCGGTCGACGCTCGAAGACCGAGGTAGTGCGTGCGAGGCAGCGCTTCCCCCACTGCTTGGTTGCGACTCCGTTGTCGGTCTCGCGGCGAATCAGCGGGCTCGCTGCCGCTCCCACTGCTCTCGGCCAGCTTCACTCGCGTCTACCGGGAGAGAGACTAGTATGTAAGTGAGAGTTCTCGTTGAGACTTTACGGTAGGCAGATCCGCTCTGCCTCGCCTCTGTATACCGACCAACAAAATAAACAGTTTTCTTACTGCTCAATTCCAGTGTTAGTTCTTAAACGAATCTCCGTCTCCTTTCAAGTCTTCAACTCTTCCCATCGGTGTTCGCGAGGGCCATCGTGTGTTTCAGTGTATTCACGGTGCAATAGCTATCAGTGACGTGAGCGGCTAACAGCCGAGTAAGTGATTGGTGTAGTTAGGCGGAAAATAGGCAGAAGGGTGCCGGGGCTTATCCCTGTCGTGCCCGCTTATTTTCCTGAGGTTAGGCGGGTTTGCAGGTGCCGGAAGGAGACTTCCGTAGTGCCGAGTTCCCATTAGTTAGGTCAGTGAGCAAGGGTCGCGGTGCCGGAGGGGAAACCCACCGAAGTGCTTGCTCCGGCTCACTGAGGAGTTACGCGTCACTCATCGGGACGGGAGTGTGATCGGACATACCTATGCCAAAGGACAGCCAGGGCCCTCGCCCGAATCGTCGGACGCGCCAACGTCGGGCACGTCACGCCGCCGCGCCACAAGCATCATCAGGAGGAGACTCGGCACCACATCCACCGGTCGAGGAATACGTGACTCGCTCGCACCCCGCTAATGTGCCCCGATACAGCCCGAGCACGTCCCACCCCCACGTTCCGGGGTGGGCCAACCTGGTAGGGATCCGAAGAGGAATCGAGGGCACCCGGGACCCGCGGTTGCGTAAACCCTTCCGCGGTCGAAACCTTTTCCTCCCCTTACCCGCGTTCGCCAGTCAACCGCGCTATATGTAACCACCGGTGAACGTAATCAACCGAGACGACGCCGCCGGCCCGAGCAGACCGCGTGTAGTCAACTCCCACGATTCACCGCCCTGTCCGAGGGAACTGAAAACCGCACCTTCAGTGCCGCTACCTCGGCCAACCGAATTCATTAATTTCCGACTGGTACCCCGCGAGGCACCTGACGCGGACAGCGCCGGCCCTTCTGCTCCCGCCTTGCCGGAGGCCGGCACAATTGCGGGGGTCAATCCTTCTGACTCACCGCGTGACGAGCTTCCGCCCGGCACACCGGTTCCGAACGTTCTTGTCCAGACTCCAGGGTCGGACACCTTGTACCTCGCCGCATACGAGACTCCGGAGAGCTTCTCGCCTTCTCTGCTAGTGCCTTCCTCGAAACAACCTTGCGGGAGTCACCGCCGCAACCTGGGCTTTTGAGTCCTCGAATTCGCGCCCACAAAAAAAAAAAATATAATAATAAATGCCGCACTCGGCGCTCATCGTTTAACCTCGCCTCTTCTCCTAATGGATGGACTCTCCGCTTGGCGGAAGCTGATGTCCGAGGACATTAAGCGGGTGTGCCTGCCCCCACCTACCAGCCAAGCGAACCCGCCTCGGGGGATGCAGGCTCTCGACCGCTGGCTCGCTACACGTCAGCAACCCGG
>NC_046661.1:2944154-2945886 GCF_010883055.1 Belonocnema kinseyi | reverse complement strand
TGGGATACGGTCGCAGTCGATCTCATGGGCCCGTATCCCCGAACTAGTCAGGGCCACAGTTACATTCTGGTGGTAACTGACCTATTTACCCGCTGGGTAGAATCCTTTCCTTTGAGGACATCCGAAGCCCCCAAAATTACACGGCTCATGGAGGAGGAGGTCTTCAGTCGCTTCGGATACCCGCGCAGGGTGCTGAGTGACAACGGGCCCCAATTCACGGGTCAGGTTTGGGTCGAGGCGAGCTGCCGATGGGGTGCCGAACTGTGGACGACTCCAGTTTATCACCCACGTGCCAACCCAACAGAACGGCGGAACCAAGAACTGAAGAAAGGTTTGAGGCTCCGTCTGCACCAAGGCAACCAACGCACGTGGGACCAGCATTTACCCGATGTCCTTTTCGGGCTAAGAAGACGTAAGAACGCCGCCACTGGAGTCACCCCTAGCCATCTCCTCATGGGCAGGACCATCCTTCGCCCAGGAGAGTGGGAACTTCAACCGGAGGCACGCGAAGAAGTACCAGCAGCGAGCTAGGAGGATCGTGAGCGGGAAGCTGGCCAACAACAGGCGGCCTATCAGGCCAAGCATACATCTGCACCCAGTCCCCCACGTTATTTTCCGGGAGATTGGGTATATGCACCCAACCATCAGTTAAGCAGCAAGGTGCTGGGGTACAACGCCAAACTGGCCCCAGCCCGACGGGGCCCCTACCAGATCCTCGATCATATCTCGGGCGAGGTTTATTGGATCTGGAGGGGAGGATCAGCCCAGAAAGTGCACGGTAGTGTATTGGTGCCCGCACCAGCGCCCGCAAGGGTGGTGCCACCACAGGAACGAGACACAAACGAGCCAGAGGACGGCATGCCGCCACCTCTCACGAGACAACTAGCCGAAAGCGTCGGCGGCGCAGCGCACGTGCACCCTGTCGAAACCGTCGACAGGGAGGAGGACGATGAGGACAGTTCGTCCCATTACACGAACGACGAGGAGCGATACGACGACGAGCAGGAGAACGAGGTCGACCCAACCGGGCGTCGACATCGCAGACTAGGTACCGCCGGGAAGGCGTGCCATACCTCATCGGCAGAAGCTGAGGAACAACGAGATGACATCGGGCGACGTTATCAACTGCGACAGCGGGCACCCGTCAATTATCGGGATGCCCGAGCATACGCGCCTCGGCGGAGGCGCGCACAGCATGTAAATAATTAAGTGAGACTGCCGCAAGGCATCTTTCTAGAATAAAATAGGGCCGGGCTGCCGCGAGGCACCCGACATAAACTAGTACATAGGGCTCAGCCAGGGCTGCCGCAAGGCACCCTAGATAGGAGTAGGCTAAGTATTAATTAGGACCAGCTAACCAAGGGACGGGTGGGTCCTTGTAACTTTCATCAACATACGGGGTAAGCAAACTCTATCCGGGAAGGGGTGGAGTTGATGTATATCGGAACGACAAATGGAGAACCTCAAGCGTCCAGCAATTTGTTCACATGCCTTTACTTGAAATTTCCCGAGAGGATATTTCAAGTGAAGGCCTAACGTGACAAATTGAGGATTCTTGAGCTTCAGCGACGAATTTGCCTACCCCCTTGTAAAGTAATTACTATTGTTTCGGCACATCTGCCACTGGCCGGTGTAACGGTAAATGCACGAAAAGGTCCCCGGCTCATGAAAAAACACGAGCCTGCCGTCGTGTTTTCGTTCCGTACGAAAACTCGGCAGCATGCTTTAATCA
>NC_046661.1:2942642-2944054 GCF_010883055.1 Belonocnema kinseyi | reverse complement strand
AAGTGGCGCCCCGGGCAATAATGGCACTGCGGCGGGGGCCTGGCCGGGGCCGAGTTAGCCTCGACGTTGGAGGTTGAGTTAGTTGTGGTGGTGCCGTTCTTGACAGGTGGATCACGGCTGGCCTTGCGCGGGTTCTCCTCTGCCTCGTCGGCTTCGGCCTGTACGGCCCGTTCGACCAGCTCTTCAAACGTGGCGATGTTGGCTGCGCGTAGCACCTTCTTGATAGAGGGCTTAAGGGCCTCCAATAACAGGGAGACAATCTGTCCCTCCGGGGCCAAAGGCAGTAATCTTAGGGCCAACAGGTATTTTTTTTGTAGGAAGATACCTGTGGCTTCACGCTGCTCTTGCTTCGTGGAATAGAGTTTGATGTGCAGCTTATTGAGTGTTGCTACACCGGCGAAATGTTGATCATCCTTGACCATAGAGACTGCTCGATGGAGGCCTCGGTAAAGTAGACCTCGCAGTGATTTAAGAATGCCTCCGGGTCCTCGTGGTCCATGCCTGCGAAGGTGGGCAGAGGGACGTCGGGCGTGCGGATGGCGCGTATCAAGGAGCGCCAGTCAGCGAGCGGCGTTGCTGCTTGAGGCTGTGTGGGTGCACTCGTCATGGCCTGTGGTGGTGAGCGCGTTGCGCTCAAGATGCCGGTAGGTGCCGGTGTAGGTAAAATAATCGGCCGGGGATTAACCGGTGTGGTGGAGTTGTCCATGTTGGACGGGCTAGGATAGGGTGCCACCGAGTTTTCGGGCTCGCACTCGGAAACCGAATGATTTCGGGTTGAAATTGTTCTGGTAGGGGGCCTACCAGCGCCTCGGCGCTTCGTATCTGGAGAGCGTAGCATTGAGACTCGGGGGGGGGGGGTTGTTCCAAAACTTTGGAAATTTTTGAATAATAAAATTCTCAAAAGCCCCACGTTCGGACCTAACTAATGGGAACTCGGCACTACGGAAGTCTCCTTCCGGCACCGGCAAACCCGCCTAACCTCAGGAAAATAAGCGGGCACGACAGGGATTAGCCCCGGCACCCTTCTGCCTATTTTCCGCCTAACTACACCAATCACTCGGCTGTTAGCCGCTCACGTCACTGATAGCTATTGCACCGCGAATACACTGAAACACACGATGGCCCTCGCGAACACCGATGGGAAGAGTTGAAGACTTGAAAGGAGACGGAGATTCGTTTAAGAACTAACACTGGAATTGAGCAGTAAGAAAACTGTTTATTTTGTTGGTCGGTATACAGAGGCGAGGCAGAGCGGATCTGCCTACCGTTTAGTCTCAACGAGAACTCTCACTTACATACTAGTCTCTCTTCCGGTAGACGCGAGTGAAGCTGGCCGAGGGCAGTGGGAGCGGCAGCGAGCCCGCTGATTGGCCGCGAGACCGACAACGGAGTCGCAACCAAGCAGTGGGGGA
>NC_046661.1:2941488-2942542 GCF_010883055.1 Belonocnema kinseyi | reverse complement strand
GATTCAGAAAGAATCATGAAGCTACGATAAATGGAACGGAAGTTGGAGTTTTAACGTGAAATTGTTTATTTAAAAGCGTTAATTAATTATTTTCTTGTATGACTTATTCCTTAAAAACTTCCTATTATTGTTTTTAGTAAAACTTTCGTTCTCCAACGTTCCTTCCACCTTAATTTAAACTTTAATTCAATCTTAACTAATTACATGACTATAATAGACTATGAGGCCTTAAATCTAATTAAGATTTAAATCTATTTTGCTAACCAAGAGGGGGGGGGGCTTCATAAGCTGAGTTTATTATTATTATTATTATTATTATTTTTTTTTTTTTAATGTAAAAGCTATTTCCCTTTTCTATGGTAAAAAGAAGAAAAGGCCCGTGAACTAACGCCGAAAGTCAGATGGTACAACACATAGGGAACCCTCGAGACACGGTTAGATCGATTTATAGTTTGCTTTTTCTTTATTTTTTAATCTGTAATCTTTTTACCATTTAATTATCTTTCAAATGCCGCGTCTCGAGGTGCCGGTTGAGCTCCTCGGCTCGTCCCGTGCGCCAGAGGAGGAAAGGTAGAGAGGATAGAAAGAGAAGGCGAATGAAGAAGGAAAGGAGATAACGCGCGTGAGAGGGAAAGAGAAGACACTGGCGTACGTGATTAAAGCATGCTGCCGAGTTTTCGTACGGAACGAAAACACGACGGCAGGCTCGTGTTTTTTCATGAGCCGGGGACCTTTTCGTGCATTTGCCGTTACACAGGCCAGCGGCAGATGTGCCGAAACAATAGTAATTACTTTACAAGGGGGTAGGCAAACTCGTCGCTGAAGCTCAAGAATCCTCAATTTGTCACGTTAGGCCTTCACTTGAAATTTCATCTCGGGAAATTTCAAGTAAAGGCATGTGAACAAATTGCTGGACGCTTGAGGTTCTCAATTTGTCGTTCCGACATACATCAGAACAATCCAAACAGTGGATTTCCACAGGCGAACCAGCTCCAAAGAAGGCAAAGACCGTAAAGTCAGCTGGTAAGGTTATGGCTACAGTTTTTTGGGATGC
>NC_046661.1:2927680-2941388 GCF_010883055.1 Belonocnema kinseyi | reverse complement strand
GTGGACAGAGATTTCCAGACAACGAAGACGTCATTGCCTCTGTAAGTGCTTATTTTGAGGAACTTCCGAAAACGCACTTTTCTGAAGGTTTAAAAAAACTTGTAAAGCGATTGACCAAGTGTATAGAGCTCCAAGGAGATTATGTTCGAAAATAAAAAAAAATTTACCCAAAAAAAATTGTTTTTATACTTCATTCTAAGGACTTATTGAACTACCCTCGTATATAATCAGCGAGCAAAAAATGAGCAAAAATAACAAAAAAGCAAAAAAATCTTCACTAATCGTTCATCTCATTATAATAATTTTTAGTGAGTTTTCGTAGGTTACTGAATTGCAGTACAGTTTTCATTCTTCTATGGGTGATTTGGAACAAAGTTGTTAGAAACTGCTAACACACTGGTTTATCTAAAGTACTCCACTTCAATGTATACTTCCAACAATACTTCCTACTTTTAATTTTGGGATTTGATTTTGACTTTTGAGACATAACCTCTGCCTCCGTCACACTTTTGTTATCTTATGTTTTCTTTCCACTTGTTTCGTCGTGATTTTCTTCTTTTGCGAAGATTATCAGAACTACTTAAAGTTATCGTAGTTGTTGCCGAACTATCAATTATGTATATATTACAAAAAAAAATCAGAAAACTAGCGAGTACATGAAAAAAGAAAGCGCTTTGATGACGTTGAGAAGCGAACTGCAGGAATACGCTAAACGCCGTAACTGCTGTGCGCGGGCGGGTCGCCACGGACGACCTAGATCGACTCAAGCCGTTTTCTAGAGAACGGCTCACATCTAGAGTATTAAAATAAATTTTTCAATATATGTCAGTTCTTGCGAGGGAAAAAGTCATAAATTAATTAAATATTTACAAAAGGTGTTTGCGCAAACATAAATTGCTACTATGTAAGTAATGTAACCATAAAATTTTATTTACATTTTGGTATGGATAGATATTGTTCGAAGTACATTTTTAAAAAACAGCAAGTAAATGACAAAGGTGCTAAAAATAGCAAAAAATTAGAAAGCTATGAAAGTTCTTCATGATAATTGGCTGTAAAAAATAATTATTGAAAGAGTTTTGAAATTACAAAGCGCCGAATTAGCGAAAGAATATAAACCAGTTACAGTATCAGGTACAAAATACATGGTCATTATAAAATGGACTTAATAATGATTTAAATTCAAATTTAAGTTGAAAGAAAAACAGTCGTTAATGCGTACGTGAAAATGGCACAACAAATGAAGTGAAGCAATAAGGATATTTAATCCTGGAAGGTAACTTTCTTTTTAGCATAAGTTCTTAATGGAGGAGCTATTCCAGTTTCGTTAGCTAGATCTCCATGGTTTGGCAAAATACTTTTGGCGTCGTCGCGCACGAAAAATGCAGGTTGGCGTCTTCGATGGACACTTGACGAGAAACGTCATTGACATCGATTTCGTAAACACGATCAGATCTTCGATTAATTATTTTGTAAGGACCAAGGTAAGGTTGTTCGAGAGGTTTCCTGACATGATGGCTATAATAAACTTGTAAGCAGGTCGCTAAATCTCTAAACAAGACAAGTTGACGCTTGTATTTGTCATTCTTGCCGCTACGAAGCCTTTTTAGAACGCTGTGTAAGCGCATAAATCAAAGGTCTATAATTGATGATGATCACAGATCATATTCTTGCGTTAGCAAGAATTTTGTGGAAAAGAAGGCTAGTGGCTCCATACCCCATCAAATTTTTGTTCAAAGAAGGCTCCCATACTGCAATCAGGTCTCGCTTGACTCGATGAAACGCGCTCCCTGCTTAGGTCTGTGCAAGGAATAAACCTTTTGTCGTTTTTTCGAAAGTCGCATAAAAAGTTATTTAAAGAAGCTTGCTTTTCAATTGCATGTAAGAAACTACGGCGATAAAAGTTAATCATTCCCAAGAATTGGCGAAGTTTGAACACTTTTTTTGGCTTGGTGAATTTATTAATGGCTTCTACCTTTTTAGGTGTAGGCTCACAACCGTTGCGATTTATAATTTAGCCGAGAAACTCGTGTTCTGATTGTCCAAACTTACCTTTGCTGATATTGAGGTGAAGTGAGTATTCTTTAAGACGTTGCAACACTAGTGTTAGATGATTTTCATTCTCTGCACGGTTCGAAGAGGAAATGAAAGTATCGTCTATTTAGGCGAACACAAAGTTCAGGTCACCTATAGCTTGGTAGATGTACCGTTGAAAAGTCTGCCCCGCAACACGCAATCCGATAGTCATTGTCGTATATTCGAATAACCTGAAACGGAAAATAACCGCAGTTTTTTGTGTGTCTTCGGGAGCTATGGGGATTTGGTAATATGCCATATAAAGATCTAGTTTGGAGAATACCTCCTTGGCGCGGAGTATTACCAAAAATTCATGCAGGCGAGGTACTGGGTACCTGTCATGTACAGTAGCAGCATTATTCTTCTTGCAAACAATATGGATCGGAGTAGCTTACGGACTACTAGAAGGTCTACAAACATCCTCTTATACAAGTTGATTATAGATGATCGTTGCCGAGTTAAGCTTGTCAGGAGGCAATCGCCTTGCTCTATCAGCTATCGGAGAACTTTTAGTCACGACATGATGTTGGACGTTTCCGTGAAAAACTTTATTCGTATTTGTAGATAAATAAGTGAGTTATGAAAATTCCGCAAGAACTTTGGTAAAATGGGATGAATGATTAATCAAACTAACTCTGAAGATAGAAGTGAATGTTAGGAAACACTTTACACTAAGACCGGTTTTTGTATCAGCGACTCGAAATTTGTGGAGAAATAAAACGAGACGGAAATAAGCCAACATGCCTGCTCCAATTATCGGGTATGGAACTGAGGTCTAACAAAAATTCCAGGATATTTTAAGACGCAAATCCAGGTTTAGTAGAATACGTTTCTCGCTGAACGTACTGACTAGTGGGTCTTTGGCAGCGAATAAAATTAAATCGCTGGCTTTCGTTTTTTGAGCTTTTTTATCAGTTCGGAGAAAAGAAATATCCGAGCTGATGTCGATTAGATAAATAAGACCGGAATCACGATCACGAATATGGAGACGTTTGGATTCGCTATGGCCTACGTCAAGATTCTCCACTCGACAAGGAATGCCTAGTTTGCCAAAGTCGTTTCTTGAATCTGCCAAGAGCATGGTTCACGATCACGAATATGGAGACGTTTAAATTTGTCCTACGTCAAGATTCTCTACTCGACAAGGTATGCCTAGTTCTCTAAAGTCGTTTCTTGAATTTTCCAAGAGCATGGTTCACGATCACAAATATGGAGTCGTTTAGATTTGCTATGGCCTACGTCAAAATTCTCCACTCGACAAGGAATGCCTAGGTTTCCAAAGTCATTTTAAAAATGCACATATTTCGATTAAAATTCGCGATTTTGGTAGGAATTTAGTCTTCTTAGTTGAAAATTCATCTCTGTGCTTAAGAACAAAACTATTAAGTTTGACATTCCTTTTCTTTTTTTTGTTAAAAATTAAATTCTTTAACTGAAAATTTAACTTTCCCACTTTTGGTGAAACATTGAAATTTTGAATTAAAAATGGATATTTTTGTGTTCAAAGTTCATTTATTTGCTTCAAATATCGTATTTTTTTATATAAAATTATTCTTCTTGGATGAAAATTCATCTGTTTGTTTGAAAGTTCAACTATGTATTATCAAATTCATCTATTTTAATAAATGTAAACTAATTTTCTGGAAATTTAATTGTTTTTTATTAAATATTAAGTCGTTTAACTAAAAACGAATAATCCTATTTCTGGTTGTATATATTTATATTTTTAATTAAAAATTTATCTTTTTTAGTTGAAAACTCCACTATTTGATTGAACATTGATCTCTTTGATTGATGATACAACTATTTTATTAAAAATTTAACTGTACAATTTTAGGACTAAAAATTATATTTATAATTAAAAATTAATTTTTTATTGAAAATTCGTCTTTTTGGTCAAAAGTTAATTTTTTTGTTGAATTCTTATCTTGTTTATTGAGGATTCAACTATTTTCTTGATTTTTTTGTTTGTTAAAAATTAATGTCTTCAGGGAAAATTTAAATGATATCATTGTTTGTTCAAAACTAATCGTTTTTGCAAAGAATTAATATTATGGGTAAAAAACTAACCTTTTTTTTTATTATTTTTAACATAGATGTCCAAATTCGATTTTTTGTTGCTTTATATGGGAAAAAAACGTCTTGCATAATTTACTATAAACAAATTTTATCGCTGAGAGATTCTGCTATATAATGTATAGAACCTGCCTGATTTTAAGTGAATTCTATCGTATTTTAAATACGTTTTATAATATTGTTCTTGAATTGAAAATTAATTTATTTAAAAACAATTTACATCTGTATGAGGTTTCTTACAATTTATAATAATAATTTTCGTACAAACAGATTATTTGAAAAATAACGAAAAGGAATAACATAATAAAAAATTTAATATAATTACAAATACGTCACTGAAAAAATAATTCGTGAATAACTTTTTTCGATTAAAAATTGTTTCATCTAATAAAAAATTGAGGACAAAACTTTTTCGAAAACATTGGTATTTTTTTCTCACCAACTGAACTTCGTTAAAATAAAATAATGTTTTAATATTACTGCAAGGTTTGTCAATAGTTCTTAGTAAAATTAAACCAAACTTAAATTTAAAAATAAGTAATTTTCATGTATTATTAGTTCACAACTAAGATATTAATCAACAAATAATGATTCCAATTGTAAAACTTCGTACCTACAAGATATTGTGTACTTTTCACAGATTTAATAAAACTCACTGATGAAGGCCACCATTGTGTGCCAAAACGTTTAAAACCACTTAATTAGTTTCAATTCACCTAACCCTAAAGCCACAAACTTACATGAACAATTTCTAAGAAATTCTATTATTTATTAAAAAAAATTTTTGGATAGGAAATTAATCTTTGTGATTGAAAATTCATCTTTTATGTTAAAAGTTCTACTGTTCGGTGTCAAATTCATCGGCATAGTTTCAAATTTGAGATGATCTGTAGAAAATTTCATTTTTGTGATTTAATATTAATTTTTATAAACTAAAAACTGCATTATTCTATTTTTGTTTAAAATTTGGTATTTTTTTTATTGAATTTGATTTTTTTAGTAAAAATTGGAATTATTTGTTTGAAAATTTATATATATATTTTTTAATTTGTGTTAGAAATATAAAACTTTTTCATTTAGAATTCAACTATTTTGTTGAAAGTTCCTTTATATTTAGTCAAAAATTGATTTATGTGAGATTAAATTGGATTATACCATTTTTGGTGAAGAATTAATATTTTAGGTTAAAAACTGATTTTTTCTAGTTAAAAATGCAACCATTTGTTTGAAAATGCACATATTTCGATGAAAATTCGCGATTTTGGTACGAAATTAGTCTTCTTGATTGAAAATTAATCTTTGTGATCAAGAATAAAACTATTAAGTTGCACATTCCTTTTTTTTGTTAAAAATTTAATTCTCTAACTGAAAATTTAACTATCCTACTTTTGGTGGATCACGGAAATTTGAAATTAAAAATTGATATTTTTGGGTTGAAAATTCAATAATTTTTTGCAACTATCGTCTTTTTCTATATAAAATAAATCTTCTTGGTTCAAATTCATCTGTTTGCTTGAAAGTTTAACTATGTATCATCAGATGCATCTATTTTAGTAAAATTTCAATTGATTTGTTGAAAATGTAATCGTTTATTGTTAATTATTAAGTATTTTAAGTAAAAAGGAATTATCCTATTTCTGGTTTTATATATTTATATTTTCAATTAAAATTTTCTCTTTTTTAGTTAAAAACTCCACTATTTGCTTAAAAACTGATCTTTGTCATTGGGGTTCAACTGTTTTGTTAAAAATTGAATAAAAATTTAACTATACAATTTCAAAATTAAACATTACATTTTTAATTAAAAAATTTATAAAAAAACTTCAGTAAAAGTTGCAGATCCTTTGAAAATACATATTTTATGTTCTGTATGTTTTTACCCTGCGACTGATGATTTCGACAAAATAGACGATAAATATGAAAATCACAGATATGCTGCAAAATTAATACTGCATTAATGCTAAAACAAATGGTGTAATGGCAAAAGATATGTTTCCACGAAACATTAGGGGACAAATAGGGATGGTATGCGTCCTAAGTTATTCCTTTCTTATTACGTTATACCCGATGACACGTTGGAAAGGGGGTCGTGTCTGACCTAAGTTATTTTTGTAACTATTCATTGGGATACCTTCCCGCCCCTCATGCCACGTTGGAAAAGGGGTCGTGTGTGACCTAAGTTTTTTCTGGTACCAGTCACAGGGGTGCCTTTCCGTCCCCCCCCCCCCCATTACACGTTGGAAAGGGGGTCGTGTCTGACCTAAGAAACTCTGCACTTCGTACCGACATTTCCCTTATTTTCTTGAAACCCATCAGTTGTAGGGTAAAAATATATTCAACATAAAATATGTATTTCCAAAGGATCTACAACTTTTATTTGAAGATTTTAAAAATAAATTTTCACTATTCACTGAGATAAACGTTAAAAAACAGGATTTTTATGGGGGTTTTCATGGTTTTCGCCATGAAAATAAAATTTGCGGGTGTTTTCACTATCATATTCGTGATAACCGCTTAAAAATACATAGGTATGCGGAGATTGAAATTGATCGGAGGTAAGCGCTTTTCTGAACTCCACCCAAATTAATTTTCTTTTTTGAAATCTCGTCTTGTTTATGGAGGTTTCAACTATTTTCTTAATTTTTTTTTGTTTTTTTTTTAAATTGCTCGTTTAAATGTTTTGAAGCCTTTAACATATCCGTTCCGAAATTGAAAGGAAAATACGATCATAAATAACAAGCAGAGAGGATATATCAATAGAGTAGCCGACACTCAATGGTCCTTTGTTAAGCTTTCGGATTAAAATTTATAAATAGTTTTTTTACATTTTATAGATAATAGCCTAAAACATATTAATTTAGAATCTACGGGTTTCGATGATTTCAGATATCTAACATTCTTTTTTAAACGTTGAAAATTGGAATTAATACAATGTTTCTCGTAAATGGAATGAGATACGCCAAAAAAGACAACATTTTTTAATTCAGCTAGAAAATCGTATATTAGAATATAAGTTATAATTAAAAATAAGTATAATGAGAAAATTCATTTATTAAAAAAACTACTGTATGTTACTGTGCAATGTAGTTTCCCAAACCTTTTAGCACGAAAAGACGCCTTCGACTCAACCTCCACGGTAGGGCGTAACAGAATTTATACACTATTCCATTTAAATGTACTCCTGTAACATAATGCAGAAGGTGGCGATTGAGACCCGCAGCGCTTCGAGATTCAGACCAGCGTTTAACAAGAGAAAAAATGGCCGAGTGGGCAAGTAGGCGGCGCTACCTTGAAATAATTTAAAGCCCAAAATTTAAACAAAGATTTTTTTGCAAAATGGCTAGTGTATGGATATTTAGGGCGTACATCTATTTACGTAAGAACTGAAATTTCTTCATTCGGGGAACAAAGCTTGTTACAAACTTTTTCCGCAAATTTTCTTTGTAACTATTTTGTTGGATTTTTCAGTAACTGCAGTGACGTTGCAAATATATGTAGCAACAAACATCTGCACGCAATTGTTGACATGTGCGAATTTGGGTGACTAACAGAACTAACTTCTGGTGTTTGTTCCATAAGTATAAATAAATGGTCGAAATTCCAAAATAATTAATCACATTTCTGAAATATCACTTCACTTTTGTGCGATTCGCGCGGCCGTAGTTGCACAAAGGAAAAAAGTTATTTAACAAAATGTTTTTTATGTTGGATAAACAAAATTTTTTGGGTTTAATGGCATGGTAACACTCAAATATTTATATTACCGACCTCATTGTATCAGTGCACTAAACTTTTTTTTTAACTTCAGAATTTTTTGTGAACAGAACACAGGACTGAAAGTTTCAAAAGTGTATCAGAAGATCTTAAAAAAGGTTTATGTACTTCATTTGAGTAGAAATTTTGCTAAAAATCATTTTCAAGGAAACTAAAACTGGGTCCATTTTCTGACATATGTTATTTGTAAACTTGACATTTTTATAACCTTTTTTATATTTAAAATATCTTCGAGATGTAAAAGAATGTACATAAACATAATATACTGTCGACTCTTGCATTTCTCTAATTTTAAGGCCGATGCTTTAAATGTAAAAAGAGTTCTTAGGTTTGCAAAATGTCATGGTACATAGAAAATATTTAAAAAAATGGTCCCCGTCTTAATTTATTTGAAAATAGTTTTAGTTCGATATTTTATTTTAAAAAGTCCTTGAATGCAAAGAAAATTCAATAAATTGAAAAAGTGAGGTCGGTAATATAGGTATTTGTAAAATGATTTGATGAAACAAATCAATCCTTTCTCCGACTGTTGATATTTATTGATTGGACCGTAAGACATAAATTATTTGAAATCTACGATTTGAAATCAATATAGGTATTTGCGTGTGTCACATGCCTTTTATAAAACAATAATCTATACAAACAAAAAGTTTTTTTACATGACAAAAAATGCTGTTACACGAAGAAAAATATAACTATATTGTCGTTTTAACCAAATGGTTTCTGTGTTTGCTAATCCGAAAACAGTATAGTGATCCATCAATTTTTTTTTTACAAAAAGAGAGGTACAGAAAAAATCTCGAAGAAGGAAACGAACGAATCCAGATTTGAAGTTGAAAGAACAGAATCAACAAAAAGTAATGAAAAAAGGAGGGAAGATTTAAAATATAGAAGAGGAGAAAAAAAGATAAAAATGCGAAACATCGCTCAAGATCAAATTCTCTGTACAATTTTAAAGAAAATTATGTGAGGGATTTTAGAAGTAGAAAAGATCCTGCGTCCATTGAAAAATTAAAGTTTATCAAGAAGCGAAAAGATACGCTAAGCAATATCTTTGCTTGTTGTGAAACTTTGTGGTTTAGTCATTCGGTAGTAAATATAGCAACCACAAAACGTTATTCTAAATTTTCAGATGATGTTTTCGTAGAAAAAATAGTTAATGGCAAAAATATGTCGAAAATATGTAGGACTAGTATTGGTTTAAAATTTCCTTCCATACCGGCATGCATACAGCATTCAAATATATTAGAGCTGTAAAACTGCACGTTTTAAATGCTCCACTGTCATTAAAAGGAAGCGTTGTACATGTTCCATCGGATGTAAATGATGTATTTAGTATATTGCCCAGGCCATTCAATCGAATGGATATTGTACAGTTCATATTTAAAAGAAATCTTTCACATAAAGCTGATTACATGAATAAAATTGTAAGACCAGCTGCTATTTGCGAAGCATTAAGTTACTTATTGATCACACCTCTTGATAAACAGTACGGAATTAAAGTAGATCAATCCTTTTTAAAGAGGAGATTGTCAATGAAGTTTTTCGTTTAGATAGGAATGCAGAATCTGCAAAAGTTGCTCAAATCTTAGCGCCTGGACAAGACAATCAACCAGTTCCTTGGAAAACCCTCATTTAGGCGCATTATGTCATCTCACAATTTTTGGAGGATGTGATCTTACACCAGATGTATCGGAAACTGCAAGAATTAAATCCGAAGTTAGACAAAGTGATAGAAGAGCATGCGAAACCAAATTTTTCTTATATTTGTCAAACAAAACAATTCATAGTAATATGTCTGCTCACGTGAATTTATATTTGCGACAGCTTAAGACAAATTAAAACTTGACAGCAGAAAAAGTTCTTAACAAAGAATTCGTTGATGACGCGATCAGGCATGACGTACGATATAAAGTATTAAAACAAATTCGTTTGTCGCCTGCATATTTGTTATGTGAGAAAAAGAAAATATTAGCTATGGTCCGACAAGTTGGAAAGCCAACCTTTTTTTACATTATTAGCTGCGGAAAGATGTTGGCCAGAATTAACGCAGATGTTAGCGCACGTTCTTGATAACAAACAAATTTCCTTAGAAGAAGCATTCAATCTTGACGATAATAAGAATACTGATTTCATTCAACGAGATTCTGTTGCATATGCATTGTATTTCGAGAATTAATTCAGAGCGATCTTGAATTATTTACAAGGGAAAGGTAGCCAATTTCAAGAGTATTCTGTTTAGACCATTAATTCAGAATTGAATTCCAATTAAGAGGTTCTCCTCACACACACTGTTTTATCTGGCTCAAAAATGCCCTTGATTTTGACAGCAACGATTTTGGAAAACGCCACGAGTGCATCGATTTTATTAATAAATTCATTACTTGTGAGTATGTTGAGGATAATCCTTTCATGGCTGTGCAGCGGCACAAGCATACTCACACGTGTAATAAAGGTAAAAAGAATAAAATGAAATATAGATTCGATTATCCGCTTCCAGTTATGCCCCGAACAATGATACTAGATCCTCTTGAAGATGTAGATAGTGAAAAAATGATAATAGCAAAAAACAATTTAAAAGATATTAAAAAATGAATGCATTATTATTACAAAAAGTCAAGCGAGTTAGTGGAATCTGATGATATTTTATAACGATAAAATTAAAGGGAAGACGATTATATAATAGCAATTCGAACATCGATAAAAAGAACTAGAATCTTTTTGAAGAGAAAGAGTACGGAAGTGGCTATACATTTTTATAGTTTAGACATCCTTAATTTGTTTCCGGCTAATATGTACATTCATTTCATTCTAAACCCGTATACCTGCACATCAGACATTGTTAATTATTTCAGTAAAATAGATAGCGGATTGTCAAAATTATTGCGTCGAACGGTAGATGATTTGAACAACGGCAACTTTGGAATTAAAAAAAGATTAAGGTAATTTGCCAACGCTTTTTTAAATGGCAATGTTATGTCAGCACAATAAGCCGCATATCACGTTCTTTCCTTAGTAGTAGCTAAAAGCAGCAGGAAAGTCGTCTTTATGAATACCAATCTGAAGAATGAGCGGGTTCGTATGCTGCGCTATATTAATTATATCTCTAATAATATTGCAGAGTTATTCTATTTATTCTACCCAGATGTATTGGTCAAGCCGAAATAGCAATCAGTGTCATGATCTTTTGGCTCTCGCCAGATCGTAGGAGAAACAAACATCTGTTTCTTCTTTTCCGTGATTCGCAGAGAGCAAGTGACGCATAATATTTTTGGAGTCCAAAAATGGTCCATTCCACTGGTATCTATATTGAAACATTTTTGGTAATGTACCTTCAATGCATCTGCAAATTGCCCCCCCCCCCAGATTCGTGATGACATATTTTCCACAAACAGCGCAAAAGTTGTTTAATCGATGATAACACGGGGTTGTTGACAAACTTGTAGAATTAGACTCTAAAAGGTCCACTCAGGGACTTCGCCGGTGACCCGCTGTCCACCGTCACCATGTGGTGGTTCCCTGGGAGCAGGCACAAAAAATGTCGATTCATGATGTTCCTTCTTATAGCATATTATGTAAGTAATAAATCTTGGTCTCTGTTTGACCTGGAGAATGATCCTGTTGGTCAAATCTACGGTCATCCCTTATGGTGAAAATGCTCAACAGTTAAATGTGATTTCGTGAAATGATAGGCCCATGGTCTGAAATTTAAAGTCGGTTGAATGTAAACACTCAAGCTTGAAATTAAGCATTAACTCATTCAATTTCTCATTTTAGACTCTGAACCTATCATTTCACGAAATCACATTCACCGGGATCGTGATCAGCGACCCCAAAAACATAAAGGTCCACTAGTTCGAGACCACATGGAATTGCTCATATAAACAAATCTTTCACGCATTTCAGTAGCGAATTAATAGCCTAATAATCACAACATTATATTATAATACCGAAATAATTGTACTTTATTAAACAACCAAAGTACAAGATAATTCGTGTGAAAATATATGTGAAAATATAATTCTTATTCAGTTTTTGAAGTTAATGCAGATATGACGAAGGAGGATGTGGACTTAATAAAACCAAGATGTGTGAATGAGAATCAAGTACCAGATAATGCTATTAGATTGTATGCACTGCAAATCATCTCGTTGATTTGTATAATGGAGATAGAATAGCAAAATTTGAAGGAGGAGAATTTGTGTCAGAAGCTCACGATCACATAATGGCAGATATTTCTGAAGAAGAAAGGAGCAAGCCACTAGAGTCACTAAAAAGTAAAAAAGATTCAGACTTTGCAGGTTCACCAAAGCAAGTAATCTTTAAAATTGGCATTAAATGTATGCTTACGAATAATATTGACGTTCAAGGTGGACTAGTAAATGGCGCTTGCCATATCTTACGAAAAATCACATTTGAAGATGATTCAAATGAAATATCTAAAATATGGACAGAGTTTAGCTTCGATAGAGTAGAAAAAAATGCACGAAATAAATTCAAGGAATATATGATCAAACATCATGTCGATAAGAATCTTACTCCGATTTCAAAACAGCGAACTCCATTAAATATTTCGGAAATATTAGGTTATCAGGTTATTAGAAAACAATTACCTGTAGTCGCCGCAGAGGAATTAACTATCCACAAAAGACGAGGTCAAATCTACGATTTCGTATGTTTAGATTTGAGAAAAAATCAAAGAATAAAAAAGTCAATGTTATATGTCGCGCTTAGTCGTACACGAGAATTACAAGGGCTTTATATAATTGGTTATTTTAAAACTCCACTTAAACAAACGTTTGAGGATCTTAGTACCATTGAACTAAACCGATTAAAAAGTAATTGTAAATTAACTATATCCTTTAATAATCTAACCATTTATAAAGGGAAAAGTATAAATAAGTAAATACTAGATTATTCAAAAAACACGCAAGCAAAATTGTAAATGATCAGTGATACCAAAGAGTGGTACCAAATACTAGATTATTCAAAAAACACGCAAGCAAAATTGTAAATGATCAGTGGTACCAAAGAGTGGTACCAAATACTAGATTATTCAAAAAACACGCAAGCAAAATTGTAAATGATCAGTGGTACCAAAGAGGAGATATTTGAATAATTGCTGAAACGCGATTAAGAAAATATTTAGATCAGGCAGTTTAGAAAATGTTCAATTAAGAGGAATAATTGTTTTCGTTAAAAAAGATATAAAAGTCTAGATATTAAAGCATGTTGTAAAATTTGAAAACCATAAGGATAGACATTTTGGCCACATTGAGTTAATATGTTTAAAGCTTGATAAAATATCCTTAGTTCCAGGGTATAAGTCTCAAAAAATTACATATATAACTTTCGAAGAAACTTTGACAACTGATCTAAAATTCGTTTTACAAAGACATTCAGCGATTGTTATTATTGGCTAATTCAATATTGATTTGAATGATGATGCACGGTCATTAGCGTTTACAATATTTATGTTGCAAAATAAATTGACATCACTGTTGCCTAAAGTTACTGCAACAACAGATTTCGATAGTCAAATGGATGTAATTTTTTCCAACGTAGAAAAGTATTCCTGCGGAACATACGAAACATACTTTTCTGATCACAAACCAATCTTTACTTACATATTTTGCGATTTCATTTAGTCACTTACTGAAAACAATTCAAATATCGTAGACAAAAATGTACAGTCTGTCAAGTTAAAGCGTGGGTGGCTTTACTCGCAGTCGGTAAGGTGTATCGACATGATTTTGGTGTCAAAATATTAAGAAGAGCTCCC
>NC_046661.1:2916640-2927580 GCF_010883055.1 Belonocnema kinseyi | reverse complement strand
ATGAAAGAGGGAGCTCTTCTTAATATTTTGACACCAAAATCATGTCGATACACCTTACCGACTGCGAGTAAACCCACCCACGCTTTAACTTGACAGACTGTACAGATTATTGGAGAGAGTACATTTTTGCAGTCGTTTGACAATTTGAGTATTTATGAAAATATAGAGCTTTGTGATGTAGCTGAACAATTATCTCAAGAATTTGAATGCATACACGTTTCACAAGAATCTTGTAACAATGAAGAAACTAAAAATCAATCAGAAATGATTGACTTTGCTAATAATGTGGACATTGCTCTAAGACTAAAAATGCATTAAATATCAAAAGTATGCGTGTAAGCAAACTTTAAATGTGATTCAGAATATTCCAAGACAATTTATGTAACTTTCTATATGCTTGTTCAATTATCAACGAATATTGCATTTATAACGTTCTTATATCTCAGAAATAAAATGTAAAAGTTAATGGCATATTATAAATTTCATAAAATTGCAATATTTTGATGCTCTTTGCGAGCCATAGATATGCCTTTGATACATTAAATCTTTAAGTATGAAAAAGAAAAAATACGTGTACATGTATTTGCATGTGATATAAACCGAAGGGCCTTTGACAAAGCCACCGAACGTGTCCTCGGGTTGTGGATAGAGGGTCCCTGTACCAAGGGCTTCTGCTGAATATGGTTACAAAAATAAATAGACAGTCGCGGACAATTATCCAGGGGTGATCCCGAAGGAATTAACCGCCAAGCGGAGGTGTGAAAACCGTGCCGAAAGCTGAATGGCACCTGGGTCAGGTGTCTAGAAAGGTGACTCTGGGATACCGGGCGACCTCTCAGAGTACGCAGCCTTATTCTTACATGCGGGGCTCTACAAGGATGGACGAACCCCTTTCCCTAGCTTCTCGTGGGAACAACAGGGCTCCCGACAATGGATCGGCCAACAATGCCGGCCAATCTAGAGCTGGGGGAGCCAATGAAAATGGATTCAATGCGATGGATCGGTGGGATCTCGTGACCTTCGGGTGGACGGAGCAACTGAATCACGACTTGCTAGACTGCCTACTCTACCACAGCTAGAACAAGCCGGCAACAAACAAAGGGAGGCGACACTAAGACCAACCACGGGCAGGCATCCAATAGATGAAGAGCGATGCTTTACGACCCAGAGAAACATCAACACCAAGGTTCCTCTCAAGCCTAAAGATCTGGCTGAAATGGATGACGAGCTACGTGGACATTTTACCGGTGAATCCGATCTCTGAGCTATCAATTATTGTGTGTATAATGCAGCGAGAGCTTTGGCCGATGCGAACCGTAAAACAAAACCAACGGCTGATCATAAGACCAAAAGACGAATTCATCAACTTGCCATAAATATAGCCTGGGCAAGACAGTACGCGTCCCGCATTCAATGTGTGATTGACTACATCACATCTGGCAAGAATTTTACCGCCAAGGTTCGAAAGTTCGTGCGCGAACTCCGGACCCGTTATCACACACTTAACAAGTCAAAGCTGCTGACCATCAGGCAGCATATTGTTGAGGGAATACGGATACTATCTGACGTTAAGGGAAGTCTAGAGCGGAGGGAGAGGTGGCTCAGAGAAAATCAACAGTTTCTCTCTGACCCATCTCGACTCTTCCAAGACCCTCCAGTTACTGTCGAACACCCACCCAAACCAGAGGAGGTCGAAGTATTTTGGGGAAAAGTCTACGAAGTTCAGCATAGACTGAACGCAGACTCAGAAAATATAAATAGATTCAAGGAGTTATGTGTTGCCCTCATAACACCTGATAAAGAATGCCCACCCATCACTACCGAGGAGGTGAAAAAAGTATTAAGAGGGATGAAGAACTATTCCGCACCGCGACCAGATTGTATCAAAACCTTCTGGTGGAAGAAGTTTTCTTCAACCCATCAGCATTTGGCCCCTATTTTCACCTCATATTTGAAGTCGGAAGAGCCGATTCCAGAGTGGATGGTGGAAGGACGCACAATACTCCTGCCGAAAATAGGCAACTTAGCTGACCCGAAGAACTACAGACCAATAACTTGTCTGAACACGCTTTATAAGATATTCACAGCTATCCTAAATGATAGGATTGTTCGGGCAATTGAACCTGTCTGGCAAGAAATGTATGAACAACGAGGCTCAAAGAAAGGCGTAGCCGGATGTCGGGAGAACCTGCTTATCGATAGATGTGTCTGCAAAGATGCAGCATTCTACCAGCGTGACCTATCGACGGCCTGGATTGATTATCGGAAAGCTTTCGATCCTAGATCCCATAGACTTATCATCTGTCTTTTGGAAATCTTAAAGGTTCATCCGCAAATAGTTGGGTGCATAGAGAGATTGACGCCGCTTTGGAAAACCAGATTTACTATCTCATCTGGCAAAAATCGTGTGACAACTAACAAGTTCCCGTTTCAGAGAGGTGTCTTTCAGGGCGACATTATGAGCTCACTCCTCTTTTGCCTTACATTATTGCCATTATCTCTAGCACTGCGCCATTCCGACGGGTACTTGTGCGGCAAACCTGCAGATCGAAAGTACAAGGTCAGGCATGTATTTTACATGGACGATCTTAAGATCTATGCTAAAAACAGAGAGCAACTGCATCTAGCTCTGGGGATTGTCGAACTTTATACTAAGGAAATTGGAATGGAATTTGGGTGAGACAAATGCGCCAAGGTTTATTTGAAGCGAGGAAAACTTAATGGCATCCCTGAAGATCCAGAGCTCGTTGATAGAAGCGCCATACGACACCTTTGCGCTGGAGAGACTTATGCATACCTGGGCGTGCCACAGAGCCGCATTCAGGATGTGACATCTATAAAGGATACTCTCCGAAGCAGATACAAAGTCTCATCCGACAGATTTGGTCTTCCGAATTGTCGGCGAGGAACAAAGTATCTGTAACGAAAATGCTTGCCGTCCCGGTACTACTCTATTCATTTGGAGTAGTTCCATGGACGAAGAACGAGCTCAAATCTCTTGATATCGGGACAAGAAGGGTTATGCACATGAACAAAAGCATGTATCTTAAGTCTTCCGTTCCGCGACTGTACATCTCACGCCGTCAAGGGGGTCGCGGAATATTGAGTCTTGAATGTCTTCACAACAGGGTTATTCTGGGTACAGCACATAGAGTTGCAAATGGAAGAGAACCTTTTCTTAAAATGGTCAGGAATCACGAAGAAGTGGGCAAAGGAGCATTTCTGTACAAAGCAGCGGAGGAGGCTGCTGAAACACTCGGACTTGACTTCAGTATTAGGGGTGAGCAAAATGCATCAAATCTAATCTATTTCGAGTACTCACTCCTGAAAGCCCGGATTAAAAAAGCACAAGATAAAAACTTTCGTGAACAGCTCCTCGATAAGAGGATGCACGGTATTTTCCACAGAAATGTGAAGGATCAGTCAATGTCTTGGGAGCTAACGTTTGCTTTCCTTAAATCGCCCGGATTGCAGCCTGGTACAGAGGGTTTCATTTTTGCATGCCAAGACGTTGTCATTTCCACCTTAACACACCGTGGCCACATTTTGAGCCAAGACATTCCCGATGACAGCTGCAGGGCGTGCCATGCACACCCCGAGCATTTAGCTCACATACTGTCTAGTTGTCCAACACACGCGGGAACGACCTACATTCAAAGGCACAATGCGGCACTAAGAGTGCTATATTACCATCTCTGTCACTCCTACGGCATTCACCTTAATATCGCCCCTCTAAATTCTCCTAGGGAAATTGAGTCAATTGTCGCGAATGGGAAGTGCCGCATGTACTGGAACTTTATATTCTCGACAATTGTTTCAATTGCTCACTCGAGGCCTGACATGGTTGTTCTTGACTTCGAGAAGCGAACCATGTTCGTTATCGAATTTTCGGCACCAGCTGACGAAAACATTATAGCCAAGGAGAATGAAAAGAAAGAGAGGTATCGAGACCTTATAAGGGAGTTGCAACGACTGTACCCGGAATATTCTGTTAAACTGTTCGTCCTTATCATCGACGCTCTTGGAGGTGCCAAGCTTTCACTTGCTAATAGCCTAAAAAGCATCCCTGTGTGTCAACAATATGCTAGAACAATTGCGGGAAAAATGCAGAAGGCGGTTGTCCTTGGGTCACTCCGTGTTATTGGGGTACACGAGGCTTTTGCTGGATCGTCGTATTGATTCCTTTACAGACTGTAACCACCTATCTCACGGTTGTGAGACGTGGTTGTGGCGGAAATTTTACCGCGATTTCGCTGGATGCGGGTGCAATATTTCAGATTAGCACTTGCTCCCGGCGAAATCGTGCGGTTGTCCTTATGAGAAATTTTTAATTATATATATATATATTTTTTTTTTTTGATTCCTCTAGAATCAAACCGAAGGGCCTATGACAAAGCCACCGAACGCGTCATTGGGTTGCGGATAAGGGTCCCTGCACCAAGGGTTTTTGCTGAATATGGTTACAAAAATAAATAGGCAGACATAGTTGTAGTAAGTGCGATTCAAAACAACAAAACGCGTAGGGCTCCTGACAATAGGTCGGCCAACAATGCCGACTAATCTAGAGCTGGGGGAGCCAATGAAAATGTATTCAATGCGATGGATCGGTGGGATCTCGCGACCTTTGGGTGGACGGAGCGACTGAATCACGACTTGCTAGAGTGCTACGATGCGAGTGTGGCCCGTGAACGGGGTTACATGGCACAGCTGCATGCTCTGTGGTGCGAGAAGCACCCTTAGCTATCGTACTATTCGCAGGAACGTCTGCGAAACCATGCTGAACTACTCCGCAAAAGGGGCTACGTAAGCGGAACGCCTACCCTACCACAGCTAGAACAACGCGACAACAAAGAAAGAGAGGCGGCACTAATACCAACCGCGGGCAGGCATCCAATAGATGAAGAGCGATGCTTCACGACACGGAGAAACATCAAAACCAAGGTTTCTCTCAAGCCTAAAGATCTGGCTGAAATGGATGACGAGCTTCGTGGACATTTTTCCAGTAAATCCGACCTCTGGGCAATCAATTATTGTGTGTATAATTCAGCGAGAGCTTTGGCCAATGCGAACCGTAAAACAAAACCAACGGTTGATCATAAGACCAAAAGACGAATGCATCAACTTGCCATAAAGATAGGCTGGGCAAGACAGTACGCGTCCCGCATTCAATGAGTGATTGACTACATCACATCTGGCAGGAATTTTACCGCCAAGGTTCAAAAGTTCACGCGCGAACTCCGGACCTGTCATCACACACTTAACAAGTCAAAGCTGCTGACCATCAGACAGCATATTGTTGAGATAATACGGATACTATCTGACGCCAAGAGAAGTCTAGAGCGGAATATTCACAATAAGCCAAGTAAGGAATACCAATCCAGTGGTGTATATATTGAAAGATTATCATACTGATTCAATTGCTGGTAGTTTTTATGAACCAGAACTCAGTAAAGTAAAATATTGAGATATCTATTGTGACGGGTTCAATTAGGAATTTACCCTTATTTTGTTTAAGGGCGATATTCGTAGATATCGCAACTTTATTTAATGAGTTACACAGTGGTACAAGTCCGTAAATCGGTACACATCTAGCACAGGGCTATGTCTGTCGAAAACTGAAAAGAGATGCTGGAAAGGCAGGTGAGTTTGAGGTCCCAACTATTTGGAACCTGGAGTAGGGGTGAGTACGAACTCGTCACACCCCTGTGCTTAGACCGAACTTAGTCTCTAAGTTCGCAACTTAATCCTTTTGGGAACAATTTTTTCATTATCGTTCGGAATTAATCTGGAGTTTGAGTATATCACTTTTATAGGAGTTGTGACTGGCGGTGCCGCTGCAATCGCGGTGTAATGAATACTAGGAGTCGTGTTTTCGGTTGTCTCAACACAAAATAATCTAATACATAAGTTTCCGGGTATGATTCGCTTTACAAGATCGTAGAAGCCTATTTTATATGATACGTATAATGTTATCAATCCTAGTGCTACGTGTGCTAGATAAGTAAGAACGTCTGTACCAGTTTCAATCCAAGTCCGTGTTCGACGGCGTGATTTTATAGCCTGTCATGAGGTTTCCATGTTGTTTAAATTTTGTTGCAATTCTTTAAAATTTTCATGGTGTAGTGATTCTTGAATTAAAGATAATCGTGGGCTAAGTAAGAGAAGGCTTGGAGAATCAAGTTTAAGTGTTTGTGCCCTTGAACCGTATAGTACATTTCATTCTGAAGGTGCTTCTAGGATTACAATATATTGGTTAGGATCTCTTAACGGAAAAATACTAACTCAAGAATTCTAAAAACTGAAAATTGGCATGTCTCGTCGGAAATTTGTTTGTTCTGGTGTTTTATTATTGTTGTTTTGCATGAATGGATCTCGTTGATTAAATAAGTGGGTTGCGTTGGCTTACAAATTCGGAGTTCGTCTATATTTTTACAATGTTTTAAAGTATTATAATCCATGGGAACATATAAGCTTTTACAGGGTTTGTGAGGATAATCTCATGTGAGGGGATTTAGGCTATGAATTCATTTCCTTGACGGATGGGAATAGGAATTAGGTACAGAATTTGCAAATCCTTGTGCTCTTAGACAGGACTCTTAACTATATACACGAGTCGTTGATTGATTATTCCAATTGTCATTTCGGATAAATCAATTATGTGTTGGTAATTTTGAAAGGATAATTTAATAGGGCATTTTTGATTGTTGACTTCTTTATTTGTTTAAGTTCTATTATCAAAATCTCGGGTGTTAAAATTTGGTGGTGAACAATTCCGTGCTTCCCATCATTTCTTGCATCGATTATTAAGTTTAAATCCTCACTATACTCGGCAATTGCAATCTCTGTGGCTGTAATTAAGTTCGAAATTGCGGTATTTATTTTATTGGAATTTGTCTAATTTATTAATTTGTTCATTTCTTGTATGTGTTCTTGTGATCGCTGATATAGAGTTCGTAAATCATGCGAGGCGCTATTCAATACATTTTTTATTATTCGAGTTTGATTTCCGATTGTTTCAGCCATTACTTTATTATCCCGAAATAACGTGTCAAATTCCTGATTGATGAGCTCTAAGTCATGGTTATGAGAGTACCAAAAAGGGCTTTAGAAATTGAACTGATTGCGTATAATAATTCTCTGCGGGTACGAGATTCTCCTAGTATTTGATACAAAAGAAGTTTGGAATTTCCCGAGCGGTTCAAACGATTTTTAAAAAATTTTAATTCGAACTGGGCAGAATAATGAACACACGGTTGTAGAGCCTGAGCGGATTCCGAAGAATAATACGACTAGGAATACGATCTTCATGGTACCTGAAACTAGGAGTTGTATAGTTTTAATTTGTTCGCATGGATTCGTTGTCGTTCGTTGTTAATGAGTACCACATAATTATTATTGGTTTCAATGCCAATAATAGTAGCAGGTCCTTTCCAGTCTGGCAATAGCTTCCCCGTTTTATTGTCCTCGAGTAATACTAAATTACCAATTTCAAAAATTTTCTGCAGGATGACAATTTTTGCATCTTGTACCCGTTTATATTTTTCTTTCGATTTTTCAATTTTGTCACGAGTCTGCCGTATGTGTTTCTCATGCCTTTCTTTCCAAAGTCTCACTAACTCAGGGTATTTAAGTTTTGGAGTAGTGGCAAGTAGTAAGGGTAAGTTTGCATCTCTTCCAAATATTAAGTGAAAGGGTGAAAATTCTGTCCCTTCATGGATCATCGTGTTATAGGTCATGCAAATGAACTTTAGAGTGTCATCCCATTTAATATGGTTGTCAGCATTTTTTAAGGGAATTAAAATCAGGTATTTTGTTAACATATCTTAAATCAACAGAATGTACTCGTTCTTTTTAGCTGTGACAGACAATGTCCAAAAATATCTATCGCGATTTTATCGTTGGGATATGTTGGCGTATCGGGAATGATCGCTTCGGCCCTTTTTCTAACTTTTTGTAATTTTTGAATTTTGCATGTGTGATATTTTTTGATATAATCGATAATTTCTAATTCCATGTTAACCCATGTCCCTAGTTCTCGAGCCCGGGCTATCGATTTGTTCTCGTCGAAGTGTTGAGACATCATTGAGCCATGACATTCTCTAAGCATCTGGTCGCGTTCTTCGCGAGTTAGTTCTGTTGTTGCGTTGAAACATGTGTGAATTTTTAGATTCGCATATCTATAACTCAAGAAAGAAATTAGGATTTTGAGCTTGATTTGTTCGGTAGTTGTTATTGTTGGGTCGTCGAAAAGTAGCCGTGATATTAACATTTTTCTATCGATAGTCTGTTTTGCGAGTGGATTCAAGATTATCAGCCACTGTTTCTCGTTATATTCAGGCAGCTTCCTTGTATTTCGGTTCAGATTTGCGCGTTCTTTTGATCTTCGTTCCCAAAGTTTTCCTTGAGCGATAGGTTTCTCCGTTTCACGTGTTTCTTTTCGATTCGAGAACTACCTATAATATTCCCTGAAAAACTGTTTGGTGTCTGGACTAGGAGGGTTTTCAGGTTCTTGTTCTAAGGTTGATATTTCGTCAGACTCGAAATTATCAGCCAGTGGTTTTAATGGGCTAAATTGTCCCGAGGTTTCGGGCTCAGCCCGAAACCTCAAGTAGTAATCAAGTCAAGTAGTAATTTATTATTCGAGAGATTGTAATTGTGTTTTTGGAAAAAGCAAAGTCCCATAATTCCATCCTTAGGCATTTAAAAGTAATTCGGAACTATGTTAAAGATGTGATTTACGCCTAGGTGTTCGAAAGTGAAATGGGAATATGATGTATGGGTCCCATTTCCTATTTTGAACTTTCTTTCTTGGGGTTGTAGGTTGAACTTAGTCGGAATGAAAGACTCTTTTAATAAATTTATTGAGGATCCTGAATTGACGAGTAATCGGATATCCCGCTGAAATCCTCCTGGTCGGAATAAAACTGATTGAAGTCGTCCGGAAACGTAAGATATTCGGTCTGGGGATTCGCTACAGTTTCGGGTGCATTTTCCTGACTTTCGCGATATTCGTCTTGAGTCAAATGAATTCGATGCTCTGGCGGTCTTTTCATATTCATTCTCTTTTCATTCTCTGTGCAAGTGGCATATTTTTTTGGGTGGAATGGACTGCTGGTTCCATTTCGTGTATCGAGGGGTTACCTGCGTAGGCAGTGTTGCACATTGGGGAGCTCGGAGGGTGGTCTGGACTTTAAATTTAGATTTTTATTGAAGTCAAACCTCAGTTTCCAGAGCTTCTTCTTGTGCCTTACTAATAGACTTCGGTTTTAAAGGTCTAATTTGAATCCCGATCTCGTCTTTAAGATTCATAATATAGCGCTGAATTGCGGATTTCTCCTCAATTTGAAGAGCTACTTTGCGCGCAGCTGGCTCACTATGTTCCGATTTAACCGCGTAATAAAGCTCATTGAGGCATTTTCCAAAACGTTGATTGTAATTTTAGACGCTGTCGATATCCTGCCTACAAAATTCAATCTTTGTGTGACACATTTCTATAGATGTGCCGGAACCCAAATTTACCTGTACTGCCTGGTATAATTCGTCATAGTCATTAATTGAAACGTGCCTAATTGGTCGCTTGGCATGATCTACAATTCTTTCGGTTAATATGAAATCAAGCAGCACGTCTGGTTGTGAGCAACGCAACCGTGCGCGTTTTGCAGTTTTTAAGAAGTTTTGTGTCCCAACGTCATCTCGTCCGTTAAGGGTTTCTACAGTGCGAATGATTTCCTTCGCAGGTACGAGAGTGTCTACCCTTCGTTGTGGGATCTCTACTCTCCAAGGTTGATTTTCCGAGCTAGGTGTAGAATCTGAAATTCGAACTCGCTGCCTAGCGTTAGTAGTTTGCACGGCCTGACCTACTGGATTCCAAGGACCCAGATTCCTTGTCGGTATGCCATGCGGAAAGTCTGGAACCTGTACGTCCTGAACGCTAGCCTCATCGTCATCCGTCATGAGTTGGTCCTCCTTTCTAGCTAAACTTTTTATTTTCTCAACGCGTTTTAAATTTTCTTAATTTAATTGGTATATTGGTATAATATAGGTAAATATGCAAATTGATTTATCGGTAAAATAAAAGCGCTCTTACTCACTAAAACTATTCTCACTTTAATCCTTCAACTCAAATGTTGAACGTAGCCGCAGAATCTCAATCTGAACCTGTTTAGTCGTTGCTACTTGTGGTAGAAGTTGAGGCGTTGAGGGGTGCAAAGCGCTGACTCGTGGGCAGGCGTTATAGCATCCCTCGTTGCCAACTTGGTTGGGTGACGTTTCACCTTTTCTAGGAATTTCACCCACGGAATCACTGTTGAACTTACTTAATTCGGCCCGAGTACGCGTTTTCTGGTGATTTCCAGCGAAAATATCACCGTATAATCAATGATGATCACTTATGAATTCACTCAATCGAATACAAATATCACCGTATAATCAATGATGATCACTTATAAATTCACTGAATCGAAAAAAATATCACCGTATAATCAGTGATATCACATATGAATTCACTGAACCGAAGATTCCACAATTCTTTCCAAAGATAGCCGATTTTGATCGTAATCGTCTCGGACTATCCTGGCAGGATCGCCAAAAATGTGACGGGATTAATTAAGAATTAACCCTTATTTTGTTTAAGGGCGATATCCGTAGATATCGCAATTTTATTTAATGAGTTACATAGTGGTACAAGTCCGTAAACCGATACATATCTAGCACAGAGTAATGTCTCTCGAAAACTGAAAAGGGATGCTGGAAAGTCAGGTCAGTTTGAGGTCCAAACTATTTGGAACCTGGAGTAGGGGTGACCACGAACTCGTCACACTATCTCATTGATAAAGTATTGAAAAGAAGTGGCGATAAATTATTTGTAAAGTGGCTAGGATTTGACAACTCGCATAACAGTTGGATAGATAAATCTAGCATGTAAGATGTTTTGTATACAA
>NC_046661.1:2909447-2916540 GCF_010883055.1 Belonocnema kinseyi | reverse complement strand
CATAAGGACAACCGCAGGATTTCGCCCGAGAGCGGGTGCTAATTTGGAAAATTCCACCCGCTTCCAGCGAAATCGCGGTAAAATTTCAACCACAACCACGTCTCACAACAGTGAGATAGGTGGTTACAGTCTGTAAAGGAATCAATACGACGATCCAGCAAAAGCCTCTTGCACCCTAGGAACACGAAGCGACCCAAGGACAACATCCTTCTGCATTTTTCCCGCAAGTGTTCTAGCATATTGTTGCAACTCCCTTGAAGGTCTCGATACCTCTCTTTCTTTTCATTCTCCTTGGTAATGATGTTTTTGTCAGCTGGTGCCGAAAATTCGACAACGAACATGGTTCGCTTCTCGAAGTTAAGAAGAACCATGTCAGGCCTCGAGTGAGCAACAGAAACAATTGTCGAGAATATAAAGTTCCAGTATATGCGGCACTTCCCATTTTCGACAATTGACTCAATTTCCCTAGGAGCATTTAGAGGAGCGGTATTAAGGTTAATGCCGTAGGAGTGACAGAGATAGTAATAAAGTCTTCTTAGTGCCGCATTGTGCCTTTGAATGTAGGTCTTTCCCGCGTGAGTTGTACAACTAGATAGTATGTGAGCTAAATGCTCGGGGTGTGCATGGCACGCCCTGCAGCTATCATCGGGAAAGTCTTGGCTTAAAATGTGGCGACGGTATATTAAGGTGGAAATGACACCGTCTTGGCATGCAAAAATGAAACCTTCTGTACCAGACTTCAATCCGGGCGATTTAAGGAAAGCAAACGTTAGCTCACAAGACATTGACTGATTCTTCACATTTCTGTGGAAGATGCCGTGCATCCTCTTATCGAGGAGCTGTTCACGAAAGTTTTTCTCTTGTGCTTTCTTAAACCGGGCTTTCAAGAGTGACTACTTGAGATAAATAAGATTTGATGCATTTTGCTCACCCCTAATACTGAAGTCAGGTCCGAGTGTTTCTACAGCCTCCTCCGCTGCTTTGTACAGAAACGCTCCTTTGCTCACTTCTTCGTAATTCCTGACCATTTTAAGAAGAGGGTCTCTTCGATTTGCAACTCTATGTGCTGTACTTAGAATAATCCTATTGTGAAGACATTCAAGACTCAATATTCCGCGATCCCCTTGACGGCGTGAGACGTACAGTCGTGGAACGGAAGACTTAAGATGCATGCTTTTGTTCATGTGCATAACCTTTCTTGTCCCAATATCAAGAGATCTGAGCTCGTTCTTCGTCCATGGAACTACTCCAAATGAATAGAGTAGTACCGGGACGACAAGCATGTTCGTTGCAGATACTTTGTTCCTCGCCACAGTTCGGAAGACCAAATTTGTCGGATGAGATGTTTGTATCTTCTTCGGAGAGTATCCTTTATAGATGTCACATCCTGAATGCGGCTCTATGGCACGCCCAGGTATGTATAAGTCTCTCCAGCGCAAAGGTGTCCTATAGCGCTTCTATCAACGAGCTCAGGATCTTCAGGGATGGCATTAAGTTTTTCTCGCTTCAAATAAACCTTGGCGCATTTGTCTAACCTAAATTCCATTCCAATTTCCTTAATATTACGTTCAATAATCATTAGAGCTAGATGCAGTTGCTCTCTGTTTTCAGCATAGATCTTAAGATCGTCCATGTAAAATACATGAGTGACCTTGTACTTTCAATCTGCAGGTTTGCCGCACAAGTACTCGTCGGAATGGCGAAGTGCTAGAGATAGTGGCAATAATGTAAGGCAAAAGCGGAGTGGGCTCATGGTGTCGCCCTGAAAGACACCTCTCTGAAAGGTGACCTTGTTAGTTGTCACACGATTTTTTCCAGATGAGATAATATATCTGGTTTTCCAAAGCGGCATCAATCTCTCTATGCACCCAACTATTTGCGGATAAACCTTTAAGATTTCCAAAAGACAGATGAAAAGTCTATGGGAGGTCGAACCGAAAGCTTTCCGATAATCAATCCAGGCTATCGATAGGTCACGCTGGTAGAATGCTGCAACATTTCTTGCCACACAGGTTCAATTGCCCGAACAATCCTATCATTTAGGATAGCTGTGAATATCTTATAAAGTGTGTTCAGACAAGTTATTGGTTCGACAGTAACTGGAGGGTCTTGGAAGAGTCGAGATGGGTCAGAGAGAAGCTGTTGATTTTCTCTGATCCACTTCTCCCTCCGCTCTAGACTTCTCTTAGCGTCAGATAGTATCCGTATTTTCTCAACAATATGCTGCCTGATGGTTAGCAGCTTTGACTTGTTAAGTGTGTGGTAATGGGTTCGGAGTTCGCACGCGAACTTTCGAACCTTGGCGGTAAAATTCCTGCCAGATGTGATGTAGTCAATCACACACAGAATGCGGGACGCGTACTGCCTTGCCCAGCCTATCTTTATGGCAAGTTGATGCATTCGTATTTTGGTCTTATGATCAGCCGTTGGTTTTTTTTACGGTTCGCATCGGCCAAAGCTCTCGCTGCATTGTACACACAATAATTGATAGCCCAGAGGTCGGATTCTCTGAAAAAATGTCCACGAAGCTCGTCATCCATTTCAGCCAGATCTTTAGGCTTGAGAGAAACCTTGGCGTTGATGTTTCTCCGGCTCGTAAAGCATCGCTCTTCATCTATTGGATGCCTGTCCGCGGTTGATCTTAGTGTCGCCTCTCTTTCTCTGTTGCCGGCTTGTTCTAGCTGTGGTAGAGTGCCATTCAGCTTTCGGCACGGATTTCACACCTCCGCTTGGGGGTTAATTCCTTCGGGACCACCCCTGGACAATTGTCCGCGACTGCCTATTTATTTTTGTAACCATATTCAGCAGAAACCCTTGGTACAGGTACCCTCTATCCGCAACCAGAGGACGCGTTCGGTGGCTTTGTCATAGGCCCTTCGGTTTGATTCTAGAGTAATCAAAACCGAACCGAATTAATTAATTAATTTAACTAGAAAAATAACAAATAAATCTTTCAAATGTATGTATTGTTTTATTTTTCAAATAACATTTTTCTATTTTTATTGATAGTCTTTGCAAAAGTGAAAGTGTATAGTATTACCATGATAATAGCATTTGAAAGAGGGCTAATAGAATCAACTCTTATGGGGTATATGTTCTTCTTAGTTCTTATATACTGATTGATAAAAAAACCACCGCATTCGCGAGAATTATTTCCTCTTCTTTAATGCGTCTTTTTTTAATTAGACATCTTGTGATTAGGTTCTAGAACTAATTTTCGCAGTGAAGAATAAACACCTATGGTGTTCCGTAAAGAATTCTACACAATCCTTTCTTCGACCGTTGATATTTATTGATTTCAAATTATTTATGTCTTACGGTCCAATTTTAAATCGAAAAAATAAATATGAGTCAAGAGAACATGTTCTTCGAAACTCAGATATTTATTTAATAGAAAAAACTCCTTTTAATCGTCCTTACGTTTCGGTACACATGCGTACCTTTTTCAAAGGTTCTTAACCTAAATAATTATATTAAAGATTAGTAATTTTAGTCTGAACAAATATGATGAATAATTACGTAGATTAAAATACATTGTTGCCTGAGTTGATGATGGTTCAAAATAGTCGAACAGATCAAATTTCAGTAAAAAAAACATTTAAATCAATTGTTTAAAATAATTATTTAAAATTTAGTCATTTAGAAGTCTCAAAAATACTGAGACTTCAATAGATTAGACTACATTTTTAAAAAATAGAGTGAGAGAAAACCAGATTAGCGTAGGCTAGGTCCCTAGGAACCATCCTCTCGCAATGCCTACACTGCCACATTTGCATGTCTTCCATTTTCTTCTTATTAGCTGATACATAACTTAATACATCCTACTTTTTGAACAAAAATAAAAAACAAAATTTTCATTCTTTTCTTGATATCTTTTTTCTCATTTTATTTCAATAACATGTAAAATCTAGAGTTTTTTATTTGAAATGTATTTTTTCCAAATTTCTTATTTTAATCTTTTTTCAAAATTTTCTGCGTTATCCATTCCTATTTGTATTCTTTTAAGATTCTGCTTTTCCGTGACTCTTCCTTCCTGAAAATTAACTTGTCTCTAAAATCGACTTTTATTTTTAAGTAAAATTCAAACTTGGCCTCTTATAGCCGTGTTTATTTTTATTTGTAACTCATAACTTTTCTTTGTAAAATTCGAAAAATTCATCGTTTCTTTCAATCAAATTTAAATTGAATTATTAAATTAAATTTAAAAAATATATATATCTATATCTATATTTGTGTTGTATGAAAAGAGTAAAATAATCCTTTCCGTTGTCTTTGTAAAGGGTCAAAAATAAATTTTTCTGTGGTGTATGTGGAAAAGTAAACTATTTTATTATTTTTGTTCAAACATCTGTGTCCCAATCCGTTGATGACTCTTCTTTTTCTTCTTTAATGGGTCGTAGCTCCTTTCTATTTTTCTCGGCTTTCTTCATAGCTTTTTTTATTTCTTTCCTTCTTCTTACTTTCCCCTCCTGTTCTTCCTTTCTTCTTATTTTCTCTTCTTGTCCTTGTGGCATCTTTAATATATTTTTCTTGTCTATATTTTAAAAGCCTTTTCATTTCTTCTAGTTCTTTTTCTTCCCTTTCTTTTTCATTTTGGATTTTAATTCCTTTTAATGTATCTTCTCATTTCGCTGCTTCTTCATCTTTTTGTCTCCTTATTTCCTTCTTTTCCTTTTGTTTTTTCTCTCGTAAACATTTTCTAATTTCTTGCATCGTTGGAAACTTCCGTTTCTGTACACAATTTCGTAATCGTACTTTAATAATTCTAAAGCCCATCTTGCCAATCCACCTGTTGGATTTTTTAAATTGTCCAACCATTTCAATGCAATATGATCTGTGATAACCTTAAAAGAATAGCCTTCCAAGTATGACCTAAATTTTCTAATCGCCCAAACTACTGCTAAACATTCTTTTTCTCAAGCTGAGTATTTACGTTCAGCTCCATTTAGACCTCTACTCGTAAACGCTATTACATAATTTTCGCCGTTTATTGTTTGTGTTAAAACAGCTTCTAATCCTATATCACTAGCATCAGTTTCAAGTTGAAATGGACTTCCAAAATCAGGACAGGCTAAAATTGGTGCTGTCGTTAGTAAGTGTTTGATAGTCGTAAATGCCTGTTCCTGTTTATCAGACCATTCCCACTTTACTTCCTTTTTTAATAGCTTTTGCAGTGGCTCTATTATTTCTGCAAATTTTGGGATAAATTTTCTGTACCATGATGCTATTCCTATTAATCTTTGAACTTGCTTTATTGTTTTAAGCCTTGGAAAATTTAAAACTGGTTCTATTTTTTCTTCATCAACTTGTAATCCTTTTTCGTTAACTTTAAAACCCAAATATTTTATTTCTGAACATTCAAATTCGCATTTATCTAAACCAATTGTTAAACCTGCATTTTCAGTTTTATCTAAAACTGTTTCTAAATATTTTAAATGCTCTTCCAAATTTTTTGAAACTATAATTATATCATCAAGATAACAAAATACATTTGTCTTTAATTCTGGTGTTATTATTTTGTCCATTAGGCGCTGTAATGTAGCAGGAGCATTTGTTAATCCAAATGGCATCATTTTAAATTGATACATTCCTTTGCCTGGTACTATAAAAGCTGTGATTTGTTTCGAATCTTCGTCCAGTGGTATCTGGTGATATGCTGAACGAAGATCGATTTTAGACATGTATTTTGCTGATCTCAATGTGTCTAATATTTCCGTCATTATTTACATATTGTCTTTTTTCGTAATTTTATTTTTTTTGCTGAAATCCAAACAAAATCTGTATTTCCCGTTAGATTTCTTAATCATTACTGTAGGGTTTGACCAGTCACTACTAGAAGGTTTTATGATTTTTTCCTCTACTTCCTTATACATAAACTCTCTCATTTTTGGCGATACATAATAGTATCTTTGCTTAATTGGTGCATGACCTTGCACATCTATTTTATGGCTAGTTAGATGTGTCGGTTTTAACTCTGTTCCTTGATTTGTAATTATTCTTTTAATTAAATTTTCCAATTGCACTTGTTGTGCTAATTCAACTCTATTATCCCTTCAGAAATTTCCTCGCAAAATTCTAAATTTTTCTTTTTTTCTATTACTACCAATTACTTTTCCTAATTGCGAATAATTTTTTAATTATTGAATCATTTTTTTCTCCTTTTTATCTAATTCCGTCTTTAATTTAGACTCATTTTTCTCTTTCATGCATTCCAATGGCCCTCTAAATTCTGTATTTATATTCCTATCTTTATTTTTCACCTGTAACTTTGTACTTATTTTGTTTTTATCCTTATTTGTTTTCCTTTCTCTCTCTATATTTTGACTAGCCTGCTTATCTAATCTTTGGACGCCCACACTGACACGTGCCAGTGTTGCGTCGCTCGCCTTATATGGTTTAGGGTGTGGGGCACCTGTAAGGAGGGGTTGGGGTGGGGTATGTGGCGAAACGGGAGAAGAGACTTCGCAAGGTAGCAAGTCTGTCCCTTTCTCTCGCATGTGGTTTCGGAGGCTAATCTTGGATCCGAATTTTAATTTACTCTTATCACTTTTCCTATTCTCATTCTCTTTCACATTTTCTTTCTTTTCTTTAATTATTGACTCCTGCATTTTAATTAACTTTGATTCAATCGCATATTTAATATTTGGTAATTGTGGTAACCACCAAATCGTTTTCTCATAATCCATTTTTAAACCTAATATTTTAATCATATCGGTTCCTATTATTCCTATCGATCTTAAATTTGGAACCAGTCTGAATAATAAATATTTTTTCGTATGCCCTACTTTGATAGGGATCAAAACTTGTCCTGTAATTTTAATTTTTGACCATTAGCTACCATTAATGTGTCATTTATTGGTTTCTTAATTTCGTAATCTAATTCTTTTACTGTATTTATAAAATTTTCACCTATATAAGAGTGGGTTGCACCTGTATCAACTAATACTTCAAATTTAAAGGGTTTAACTCCATATGAGATAAAAAATTAATGGAACTCAGTTCATGGCACATCTGCCCCTGCCTTAGCAACGGTTTATAACTGGGTAAATGAATTTAAGCGTGGTCGTACATCAATAAGTGACGAACCACGTTC
>NC_046661.1:2895594-2909347 GCF_010883055.1 Belonocnema kinseyi | reverse complement strand
CACTTTTCTGAAGGATTAAAAAAACTTGAAAAGCGATTGACCAAGTGTATAGAGCTCCAAGGAGATTATGTTGAAAAATAAAAAAAAAATTACCAAAAAAAATTGTTTTTATACTTCATTCTAAGGACTTATTGAACTACCCTCGCATCATAAGGTGGAATTTTGTTTCGTCCGAGTCATTTGTGTCTGTGTCAAGTAATTTAGGCGGCCTCTTGTTTTGTCTGCTATTTTCCGCCTTTAATAGCGACCGTATGCGTTTCCCTGATCTAAACTATACCAACAATCCCGTCGAAAATAGCCTATTTTCCCGAAATTGTTGGTTACGAAACATCGGCCTAAATTGTCTTTCTTTACTTCGATCCTGATTTTGATTTCTATTTTGATTCTCATTTTTAATATTATTTTGACTTTTATCATTTCCTGGATCATTTTTACTTTTGTTATTTTTATTATCCTCTTTATCTAAAATGCTTAATTGTTGACCTTTAATTTTAGATTTTGATAATACTGTTTTCCATTCTCGACCTAATATTTCTAATTCTGAAAAATTCGAAAATGCATTTCTTGAAATGTACACTTTATATTCAATTCTTAAATTTTCATAGGTCTTTCTTAATTGTCATTCCAGACTCGCACGTGGCATTAATTTTTCAAATAATTGTTTAATTTCTGTAACAAAAGCATGAATGTCTTGGTCTTTTTTCTGATTGCGAAATTTTATTTTTAATTGTTTCAGTATATCTCTGATTTAAGTAAGTTTCTTTAAAATCTTCAATAAATTGAATTAAGCATTGCCAATTATTTTTATTTACTTGAAACCAACCTAATGCTTCGTCTTCGAAAACAGCATCTAAATTTTCTAAAATGTCTCGTTCGTTAATTTTATACCCTTTTTTAAATCTGATTAAATTATTTAAAAAATAAATTTGACTATTTTCCGTGTTGTTTTTAAATTTAATCGGTCAATTTGACATTATTTGGAAAGGGGTTTGTATCATTCCGAAAGAAAATAGAGTTGCTGGAATTTCATTCATATTATTTTCATCCATCTCTTCTCTTTCCATATCGGTCCCTCTACTTCTATCTATTACACCTTGCAAGTCTGTTTGACATTGAGGTAGATTTGATTTTCGTATAATTGATTGCCTTTGTACCGGTCTGGGTAATGAGTATTCGTCCCCTAGACCGCTACCCCTATTTATTGTCATTCTATTCCGTGCACCTGCTAACGAATGCCTTTGCTTATTAAAATCTAATTCTGTCTCTTCGAAATGAACCGTATTTTGCACATTTATTGACTTATTACTTTGAGAAATTAAATTTTGACTTGAATTTAAAATTCAATCCATTTTATCGTTTAAATTTTTACTTTCTTCTGAAAGTTCTTTGATTTTAGTTTTATCACTTTTATTTTTCTCGAAATTAATTAGTTCTTGTACCTCATTCCAAAATTCATTATTATTTTCTATAAAAGAATCAATTTCGAACGTTTTATTATTAATTCTCAGATTTTCTTTCTCTTGTCTTTCTATTTCCATTCGTAATTTTTCGCGACCTACTCTTGCTTTCTCTGCTCTTTCTTTTGATATCCTATCTCTTTGTTTTCTAAGAGTTTCTTCCCTTTCTAACTGACTCAATTTTAATCGTACCCTGTCTCTTTTTAATATTTCGAGTTCTTTTATCTTATTTTCAATTTCTCTATCTATTTTATACGTTTCTGATTCAACATTTTCAAAACTTCTGCTGCTCTCATTTTCTAGTCTCCAATTACCTAACGTATTCTCAGTATTTGGGGACAATATTTCAATTTCGTGTCTATGTGAGGTATGGTTTTGTCTGTTTGGGTTTGGGGTACTTTCTGTCTGTTTTTGTGTTGTCGTTCTTGGGATTGCACCTTTCGCTTGATATGTATCTTTTTCCTCCAATTCTAACTCTCTATTTCGTACCATTACGAATTCTAAGTTCAAATTTCTTGCTAATTCTTCTATTCTATTTTCTCCTTCGACCGATTGAATAATAATATTTCGTTTTCAAAATTACCCGCATCTGCTTGTGCATTATTTTCTTCCAGTATAATTTCCGGAATTTCATTAGTTTCCTTATTTTCTCTTCTATTTTCGACTGGATTTGCCATTTTTGGAATAATTTTTATTCTACCAGACCTTAACTTCATTCGACTTTTTAATCCTTTATCTAATACCTTTCTTCTTTTTTACGGACTAGCTCAGGGGTTCTTTACGACTGATTAAAAACCGGCACGTTCACTTAAGTGAGCGCCTCGGTTTTTACTACTTCGCGGTTGCACTTGGTCTGACCGTGTTGCGGACGTATCCACTGGGGGCGGGAATTGTTAGGGTTGTCTGTATGACAATACAGACGTATGGCGTTCGCGCGCCAATTTTCATTACTGACGCCGCTTTCTTTTATAATTTCCGTATTTATTATTCAATTTTCTTTTAGTTTTTTGTAAATCGACTTATTTTTCCTATTCTATCTTAATCTTTTTCCTATTTCCGCATTCTTTTATACTTATTCATTTTGATTTAATTTTGTACCCTTCACTTATCCAATCCTGCTACAAGGAGTACAAATAGGGCATTTCTTATCAGGGTGATTTTATTTTTTATTGTCAATGGTGGAACTTGAAATCAGGCTGTTGTCCCACCAACGTTTTATCGGACATATATAAAAGTCTACCCGCACTTTATTCGAGCTAAGTTACATATATCCTACCCGCACTTTTTCTACAACATAATTTTCAAATCAAATTCTAAATTTACAAAAATCAATTTTCAGCATTTTTCTTCTTAACATTTAAATTCAAATTTATCCATTCAATGGCATACATGCATCAATTTGTAATTTTTTACTCTAATCGCTTTGACTTCTTTTCTCGACTTATAGGATTTTTTTTGGGATTGTGGGGTTTTCAAGGAGGGCGCCAAATTTGTGAGGGATCTCGCAAATTTAAGGAAGGATTAGGATTTTGAAGTCGAGAATAATGGGGGAAGTCAATGATTGGTAACAATGTAAATAAAAAATCAGGTTTATTTAAACCAAACTTACAGTCGGTTGACTCCAAAAGTCGGAAAATCTCACAAACGCGAACCGGGCGGCGAATCCAAGAGCGGGCGAGTGATGGGGTTGAATCCGGAGTAGTTAGTTGTTCAGCGAGGGGGCTGAGATCCTGGAGGATCACGTAGCGTCTTGGTGGGTTGGTGGCGTCAGGAAACCAAGGGGTTGCGAAGTGGTGAAAGAGGTACCGACTACCACTTGTAGTGAGCACGAGAGGAGGCAGGCGTGCAGGGAACACAAGACTCAAAAGACTGAGCTCCTCGGGGCAGGTTTCGGTAATTAAGGACGGGGGGTGTTGTTCCCCACTCGTAATCATGGGACTGCAGGGCCGTACGATAGCGGGGTGCTTGTAACTTTGTTACAGAATGATAACTATCGCCTGCACTTAGCAGCCAAGGTTTGGCTGCCATTGTCGGCCCAACACTGGGTACCAATATCAGACCAAACTGGATGCCGGAGTTACTTCAAAAATGGATAAAAAATCATTGAATTTTTCTCAGGACGCATCTGCTTTATTTATTCATCATTATACAACTGCATATCGTTCGAATATTATTTATAATTTCAAGAATTGAAACTTCATTTAAACATTTTGGTTCATTTTAACAACTACTGCTATAGTCTAAGGATATGGCAAAAAGTTATTTAAAAAATAAATATTTATGTATCGCGAGTACATTGAATATGAATATTAATGTTCCTGTTTAGATTGGATACATATATTACATTTTAAACATTATATTACAAATAAAATTTCTAACGCTACGGGATATCGAACCTATGTCTATATACTTAAATCTATCGTCTAGCAGCCGGGAGTTCTAACCACTTCGCTAAACCGTCAAGTTAAAACACTGGGAAAAAATCATCCTCATAAGCTACAGTTCAGAAAAGTCAATGCAAATGTAAAATACACGAACTGTTAACAGGAATATCAATACAATCATTTTAAAATAAATACTTTAAATCGATTACAATTTTTCTTCGCGTAATTTTTCGTTTTCTCCGATGTAGGCTACTTTACAAGTTTTTACAATGTCAGGAAATGTAATTTTTCATAAACATTCAACATTTTTAATGACAGTACTTACAAATTTCATCATGAACTTTGACGATTTTTCAACAACAACATTTTTATCTTTCGTGTAAGATTTGTTTTTTAGGTGCTAAAAGTGAGACTTAGCGCAATAAAGTGCCGATGCCCAGCCAAGCATCGGTGAAGGATCGGAAAATATAAGTAGACAATATAGGCTGCCAGAACTGGTGCAACATTGGGTCGATTAAAATGCCGATATTGGCCAAATATCGTTAACCGAATTTTAGCTGCCAAAATTGGACGAACACTGGGCCATATATTCAGCTCTCGGAATTCGCACTTCGGTTGTTTTTAAGGTTCTAAAAGTGAGACTTGGCGCAAGAAAGTGCTGGTACTGGGCCATGAATCGGTGGAGGATCGGCAAATATAAATAGCCAATATAGACTGCCAGCACTGGCTCAAAATTGGACCGAGTCAAATAAAACATGGCTTGCTGTGGTAAAAGTGAC
Organism: Belonocnema kinseyi; assembly: GCF_010883055.1. Lineage (NCBI taxonomy): Eukaryota > Metazoa > Arthropoda > Insecta > Hymenoptera > Cynipidae > Belonocnema > Belonocnema kinseyi. The sequence continues at coordinate 2,904,727 of NC_046661.1, read as the reverse complement.
ACTTGGCCAGGTAATGTGTCGTCACTGGGCCAGACTTTGGCTGATCCTCGTGACACGTGGTTCCTCGTACTAAAAGTGAGACATGGCGCAATAAAGTGCCGATACTGGGCCAAGAATCGGTGGGGGATCGGCATATATAAATAGCCAATAGGCTGCTAGCACTGACTCTACACAGGGATGATTAAAATGCCGATATTGGCCCAATATATTTAGCCGACCTTTGGCTACCAAAATTCGACCAAGGCTGGGCCGTGTATTCAGCTCCGGCAATTCGCAGTTGTAATGTGTTTGAAAACCTTGTTTTATTTTGCCAATAATTAACAATCTTCGCATGATCGGCATTATATCTATTCTTTTGTAAATCCTTTTGGGAATAAATTTGGTCTCAACTCTCCTTTGAGGATCTCCACACCAACCCTAATACCCAAAGGATGAAGTTAGTAGATTTACTTGAAATAAAAAGTCGACGACAAAACTTCAAGAATCAAAATAAATTTAGTATTCAAGCAACGATCAGTTTTTAGTCTGAATACAGGCTTATCAAATTCAAGTTACTAAAATTCCAAAAAATATGTCCAGCAAGCTCAAAGAGCTTCAGTCTCAAAGAGTCGTATTAAAAGGAACTTTCTGTGAATGTGAGGTTATATCATAGGGTACTAGAAGGAAATGCGGTAAATGCCTGTCTCAGGATTACAGAATTCGGAGGTTAGCAAAGCCAACTTATACGATTCTGCTCGAGCTCTCGTTGGTCCCTTTGTCTTTAAAGCGGCGCAAAAGCGCCTACAAGAGGCACAAAATCAGAAGATTTCCGAAAACGCGAAATTGGATTTTAAACCTTGGCGAGTTTTCGTCAATAATATAGACAGTTATCATGGACGAAGTATAATAGAGGTACAATTTTGGAATTCTCTTCAATTTTTTTAACATTAAGGTACCCTATAAAAAGTCTCCTCAAATGCTAAAATATCCATTCATACATACGCAAAATAAAAAGTTGACAATATCATGTTGTTGGAATTTTACACGTTTGAGGACATTTTTATAATTCCAGATTTTTATTAAGCTTTTTTCCACAATACCCTATATCCCAATTATATTAAGTTTACTCGGTATCATGAAATTACTCCAAAATAACGTGGATGCATACATTATATGATGCATAATTAATTGTGATGATTTCTTGAATACTGTGTTTCCTCGTAGAAGATTGTTCTGTATTAATTCTTGACAAAAGTGTAAGTACAGTTTTAGCGAAATAAGATCTCCAGAAATAACATCATTATATAGACAGTTTATTTCAAAGTTTTTTAACGAATCATTTATAAAGTTCTAGGCTGAAATATCTCTAAAAGTAATGAATGAATACAAATTTCCTAACAAATGGCATTGCGGCTTCATCTATATAATTAATTCAAAACTTTTTAGAAGAATCGATTCAAAAGTGTGGACTGTAAGGCTATATTTTGACTGAAATGTTCAAAAATCGTTTCTTTTGAGTAAAAACTGAAATGTGAAAACTAAAATATCTCTATAAATAATAAATACATTTAAATTTCCTTTTTTTAACTTCAAATTTTAGTAGGCGTTGCTGGGCACTGAAAGTTCTTTTTGTGAAATAGGAACATGGGAAAAAATAACTTTTTGGTGTTTTTGTAATAACTTTTGAGAGTTTGAGAAAATGTTACAGAAAAGTTCAAGGAACTGTATGAGACCTTCCGAGGGAGAATTCTACGTATAAATCATATGCGGCTGACATCCCTAATACACCCTTACGGTTTCATAAAAAGAACTTCTGAATAAGGCCTTCTTTAACGGAACTTACATCGACGTTAAGTTTAATTAAAAGTTCTTGCTTCTACTTTATTCTTTATTTATTTAAGTACACTTTTGTATGTCGAATGAAGATGGAGCAAACATTTTTTTAAAGAAACTTACTGTCTATTGTATAAGTTTCATAAAAGATGGTCTTATTACGAGGCCATAACAGCAGTTTTATTGGAGATAGAGCAGTTCTTTTTTATATTTTTTTTAAAGTAAGACTATTTTAAATTATTTTGTGACAACTTTTAACTTTGTTCCAACAGCTATATATCTCTTAAACGATCGGAGGTCTTATTTTCGAGTTTTAAAAATTTTAAAGATAATTTTATACCCACTTATTTATGCCAATTATTCCTTGAATATTATTGAAAGTCAACGCAGATAAAATCATTGATTTGGTATTATGGCTTCTAGCTTCTGTTGGAGTAACAGGACATGAATTCTCTCAGGAGTGCTGACGGTGTTCTGCAGTGGCAGAGGTAGACGCCGACGGGAAAGGAGAGACAGAAAATGAAAATTTTCAAGATGATAGTGTTAAAAATCTGTGTCTACGAAAAATGTCTTCGAAGATCTTCGAGCCTTTAAGAAAGCTTGAGATTATAGGAACAGCAAAGAACCCAGAAGTTAGTAATGAAACTTCTTTTGCTGAAAAGGGACTAAAAATAATAAATTGGTCCAAGGGAACCCAAAGTATGACTTCAGGTAGATACTTTTTGTACAGAACTTATCTTCTGCCTTGACTAATATTGAAGATTTCACAAGCTAATGATGCAATTTTTACTTTATAATGCAGAAGAAATGGTATTTAATGAATAAATAAAAATGATATAGGTTCCTGATACTTACAAAGAAGATAATATACATGAGCTGTGACAGTTTTCAAGATTACGTTAAAAATCCGACGTTTTTAACTACGCTCGCACCGAAAAATGCAAGCTTATTTAAAATTATATAATGTACACTGGCAGGATTACGTTAATATTGAATTATTTTAAGGGACTAGCTATTTCTATTATTCAATTAATTCGATGAAAAAAACTACTTTGAACATTTATCTGCATTATTATTAATAGTATTTATTTATTTCGAATAGATTAATTAATACATTTTCCTAAATGCGCAATTGAAATTATTGGCAATCGTCGCTCGTCATCCGCCAAATATCAACAAACTAAAAAGGCTCTTTCAAATATTGAAACATACTAAAGATATATTTAAACCCAAGAACGAGGGTTCTGACATTAAAAATCTACAGTGTGGAAAGTTAAAATCCTAATATTGGATGTGAAGAAAAAAATTAAGTTTCAATTTAAAGATATTGCAAATTGGGAATTTTTGTTTCAAGAAGTACAAGAGAAGAGGGTGAAATTTTAGGACACAATTACGTAAAATTACATTTTTTTATTAATCATCCCCTACGAAGAAATAATGTAGGAAATAAAATACATGCACGTATGATTATTTCGCGAGCACAGTAAATAGTATAGGTAAAACTAAACGCAGAATATTTCAAAATTTATTTGTGTGAATACTCAGATAAGGAATTTATTTTCAAAACGAGATTAATGTAAAAACGCAGATGGTTGTAGGATGAAAAATGTGAATGTTTTTTTTCGAATTCCAGCATAAAATACCTGGAGACGTAAGATTGATTGGACCATGAAATTGAGACAGCTCTGTGGGCGCTACAGGGTGCATTATATGCACCGGTGTCAATTTAACTCATTATAAAAATGAACATTAATAATAATTAAACCGGCACACAAAAAAAATTGGTCTATCCGACAGACTACACTAGTATATCTGTATGTTTTTGGGGTCGCTGAATTCGAATCTGAGGCCCAAATAACCAATTTGGCTCATACTTTTTCGAAAGTCGCGAAAATAGACGTAAAATCGGCGAGTACAGCGATTTTTCTTGTATACTTATGCAACAAACAAATTTTTCATGCCCGGTGGTCTAAATTAGCATATCTCTGTCTTTTTGGGGTCGCTGAATCCGAATCCCGGCTCAGAATAACCCAGTTGGATCATATTTGATCGAAAAATGCAAGAATAGAGGTAAAATCGACGAAAACAGCGGTTTTCGCGCATATTTTTGCAAAAAAAAAATATATTTTCATACCCGGTGGACTTATCCAGCATATCTATTTTTTTTGGGTAGCTGAATCCGAATCCGGGGTCCAAATAACCGAGTTGGCTCATATTTTTTCAAAAAACGCAAAAATAGAGGTAAAATTGAACAAAACAAATGACAGATCCCGCTCGAACTTCACGTCAAAACAAATGACTGTGAAACAAACAAATGAAAGATCGCGCTCGAAATTCACGTTAGTAAAGAGGACAGTGGTGACAATCTCTTTAAGGGTGCTGCTTAATGTGACTTCAGCACAGTTTTAAAAACCATTATCAGTTTCTTTTTTTTTGTGTTTTTAAATCACTAGTTTACTATACAATACTTATACTATTATTATAAACTCCCAAACCAAAATAGATCATGTCTTCTAAGCGCTGTTCAAATTGAAGAGTAATCAGAGATGACATACAAACAATTCATAAAAGGTATTTTGGTGTGGAAGTTCAAAACCAAAGTGAAAATTGGGTTATAAGGCATTCAATCGATTGAAAGACAGAGAAGAAAATAAGAAAACCCTTACGATTCAAGAACCTACGATATGGAGGAAACCTCTTCGGAAATGGAATGCTATTTTTGAATGAAAAACCTGACAGGAATCAATAGAAAAAAGAAAAGTGCTATCGAATATCCTGATGTAACTAGCGTCACTAAATCTGTTGAAAATAACGATGTTACAAAAAACTCAAAAAATTTGTCTCTTGACAGACAGACGACTGAAGTAGAAGAAAATAAAAGTACTCATGAAGATTTCGATGTTGATCGTGATGAAAGTGACATTTCAAATTATGGTAATGACGAGGCTGATGATGAAAGCAGCGATGTTAATACAGAAGCGTACATACCAGACAATCAAAAAAGAATAAAGTTTCTAAGCTATTTACGTCTGAAAAACTGAATTGAATTCTGAAATAGGGAAAAATAGTTTTGACAATTTTTTACTTCGAAAGAAAATGATCGTGGAAAATTAGTTTATCGTAAAAACATTGACGGATTAATGGAAAAAATTAAACCTGGATTGTATAGACCGGAAAATTGGCGAATATTCATTGACTATTCTAAGCGCAGCCTAAAAGCAGTGTTATTGCGTAATACTAATGTTTACGCTCGAATTCCAATCGCACATTCTACAGAACTGAAAGAGCATTACAGTAACTTAAAATTTGTCCTGGAAAAAATCAATTACCGCAATGGACCGCAGATAAGAAAAATGTTGCGGGATCCAGAATTTATTACAAAAATGTCTGGCACTGAGAAAGGTGCCTAGCTTAGTTTTAAAAATGTTGTTAAAAACTTTTTAGGTAATAAGAAAAGTCCAGACTATTAAAATGTGGTTTCAGAAATGGTAACAAACTTTGGTAAACTAGGCTGCCTTATGAATTTGAACCTACATTTTCTTCATTCGCGTATAAATAAGTTTCTAGAAAACCTGGGAGATCTAGCAGGCTCCTCGATTTCACCTCTTCTTCCAATCCACATTCGAGGGAACTGAGTATCCAAACATACTCGAACCTCCCTACCGTACTGAGCCGCTGCCCCGTGCTACTGGAACCAAGTATTTTGATAATTATCGCCTCTAATCTCCCTTATTCTTGTTAGAATTTGATTTCTGAGAAGCTCTTCATATGCACGGGCATTGAGATTACCATCGATGAAGGAAGGGCCTATCAACGATTAAAGTGAAAGTAGATTTATCTAAAAATACTGTATTGTACTAGAAAAGAGGATCTCTATCAATTCTGTCCATCATAATTTCACAAAATTCAACTCGACGATCAGGAATGTCTTTATTGAGCTCTTGTACTAGATGAAATTTGTAAGGATGGAAATTAATGGTTTTTAAAATATTTCGCACTCTCAGGAGTAATGCAACGCTCATCACTAGCTCGACGTAAACTAAAGTGTAGGTTTCCAACAAATGCTTGGACTATGCCCATCTGCATCTCCTCAGATCCTGCAGATTTTGGGCGACCAGTTCTCTGAAGGTCCTTGATAGATCCATGATTCATTAAGCGCCTTACAGTTAAAAAGCAAACGAACTTTATCATAAGATCGAACTCGATCTCCCCAACCACGCATCATTAATACAGATACCCTCTCTCGTTCCGAAAGTTCACCTTGCGAGATAATAATCATCCCTTAGCGAAAGATAGTAAGTATGCACACGTAATACGTAAATTTAGTTTCGATTCGTAATATTCGTATGGAACAACGGTATAGGACTTATGGTACCGCCTTAGGTATTGACTTAGGTATCGAAAAATTGTATAGGACTGTATAACTCTTCGGGGAGGAACAGACCTCTCACTGGAACACCTGGAACTTTTAATGAAAAATATCCTTATGATTTTACAATATTCAAAACTCTGTAACCAATATCAATACAGAGCTCACCAATGAATTTCTCGTTGATATTTACTTCAAGAATGTGAACGTAGAAAGAACGTAAAGAATGAACGTAGAATTTTCCGCTCTATCGATTGCAGATATAAAAAAGGGGGGTTCCTTTTAAAAAAACAAAGTTGACCTTCAAAAAGCCATGAAGGTCAACTTAAGGGTAAAAATTAAGGTCAACATTAAATTCCTCGTTAAAATTTTATTTCAGGAATTATACTGACCTATAGGAACACCCTGTTAACTTCAAATAACCTCTGACTGACCTTGACCCTTAAGATTGACCTATGACTTGTGTACGTACCTGAACGTAGAATTTTCCGCTCTATCGATTGCAGATATAAAAAAGGGGGTTTCCATTTAAAAAAAAAAAACAAAGTTGACCTTCAAAAAGCCATGAAGGTCCACCATTAAATTCCTTGTTAAAAGTTACTTCAGGAATTATACTGACGTCTTGGAAAACTTTGTTAATTTCAAATAAACTCTAACTGATCTTGACTCACACAATTGACCTATGACCTATTCCTATGACCTATGACCTATTCAAATTTAAAACTTGAATGTACGTAGCCCGCAAAAATTGAAAATTCACCTTACTTTTTGAACACACCTGGTATATAAATATATATAAATATATATATGATTAAAAATTTGTCATAAGGAAAATCGCAGGATTTTGCAGGGAGCGGGTGCTAATCTGAAAAATTGCACCCGCTTCCAGCGAAATCGCGGTAAAATTTCAGCCACAACCACGACTCACAACCGTGAGATAGGTGGTTACAGTCTGTAAAGGAATCAATACGACGATCCAGCAAAAGTCACGTGCACCCTAAGAACACGGAGCGACCCAAGGGCAACCGCCTTCTGCATTTTTCCTGCAAGTGTTCTAGCATATTATTGACACGCAGGGATGCTTTTTAGGTCATTGGCAAGTGAAAGCTTGGCACCTCCAAGAGCGCCGATGATAAGGACGATCATTTTAACAGTATATTCCGGGTACAATAGTTGCAACTCACTTACAAGGTCTCGATACCTCTCCTTGTTTTCATTCTCCTTCGTTATGATGTTTTTGTCAGCTGGTGGCGAAAATTCGATAACGAACATGGTTCGCTTCTCGAAGTCAAGAAGAACCATGTCAGGCCTCGAGTGAGCAACAGAAACAATTGTCGAGAATATAAAGTTCCAGTATATGCGGCACTTCCCATTCTCGACAATTGATGATGCATTTTGCTCACCCCAATACTGAAGTCAAGTCCGACTGTTTCAGCAGCCTCCTCCACTGCTTTGTATAGAAATGCTCCTTTGCTCACTTCTTCGTGATTCCTGACCATTTCAAGAAGAGGGTCTCTTCCATTTACAACTATATTTGCTGTACCCAGAATAATCCTGTTGTGAAGACATTCAAGACTCAATATTCCGCGACCCCCTTGACGGCGTGAGATGTACAGTCGCGGAACGGGAAACTTAAGATGCATGCTTTTGTTCATGCGCATAACCTTTCTTGTCCCGATATCAAGAGATCTGAGCTCGTTGTTCGTCCATGGAACTACTCCAAATAAATAGAGTAGTACCAGGACGGCAAACATGTTCGTTGCAGATACTTTGTTCCTCGCCGACAGTTCGGACGACCAGATCTGTCGGATGAGACGTTTGTATCTGCTTCGGAGAGTATCCTTTATAGATGTCACATCCTGAATGCGGCTCTGTGGCACGCCAAGGTATGTATAAGTCTCTCCAGCGCAAAGATGTCGTATCGCGCTTCTATCAACGAGCTCAGGATCTTCAGGGATGCCATTAAGTTTTCCTCGCTTCAAACAAACCTTGGCGTATTTGTCTAACCCAAATTCTATTCCAATTTCCTTAGTATATCGTTCGACAATCCCCAGAGCTAGATGCAGTTGCTCTCTGTTTTTAGCATAGATCTTAAGATCGTCCATGTAAAATACATGAGTGACCTTGTACTTTCGATCTGCAGGTTTGCCGCAGAAGTACCCGTCGGAATGGCGCAGAGCTAGAGATATTGGCAATAATGTAAGGCAAAAAAGGAGTGGGCTCATGGTGTAGCCCTGAAAGACACCTCTCTGAAACGTGACCTTGTTAGTTGTCACACGATTTTTTCCAGATGAGATAGTAAATCTGGTTTTCTAAAGCGGCATCAATCTCTCTATGCACCCAACTATTTGCGGATGAACCTTTAAGATTTCTAAAAGACAGATGATAAGTCTATGGGATGTAGGATCGAAAGCTTTCCGATAATTTGAGCCTCGTTGTTCATACATTTCTTGCCACACAGGTTCAATTGCCCGAACAATCCTATCATTTGGGATAGCTGTGAATGTCTTATAAAGCGTGTTCAGACAAGTTATTGGCCTGTAGTTTTTTGGGTCAGCTAAGTTGCTTATTTTCGGCAGGAGTATTGTGCGCCCTTCCACCAACCACTCTGGAATCGGCTCTTCCGACTTCAAATATGAGGTGAAACTACGGGCCAAATGCTGATGGGTTGAAGAAAACTTCTTCCACCAGAAGGTTTTGATACAATCTGGTCCCGGTGCGGAACAATTCTTCATCCCTGTTAATACTTTTTTCACCTCCTCGATAGTGATGGGTGGGCATTCTTTATCAGGTGTTATGAGGGAAACACATAACTCCTTGAAGCTATTTACAGTCTGTCAAGTTAAAGCATGGGTGGCTTTACTCGCAGTCGGTAAGGTGTATCGACATGATTTTGGTGTCAAAATATTAAGAAGAGCTCCCTCATCTTGTTATGTAGGTGAATAGGTGCAA
>NC_046661.1:2879500-2895494 GCF_010883055.1 Belonocnema kinseyi | reverse complement strand
GCTCTTCTTAATATTTTGACACCAAAATCATGTCGATACACCTTACCGACTGCGAGTAAAGCCACCCACGCTTTAACTTGACAGACTGTATATTTTCTGAGTGATCGTCCAGTCTATGCTGAACTTCGTAGACTTCTCTCCAAAATACTTCGACCTCCTCTGGTTTGAGTGGGTGTTCGACAGTAACTGGAGGGTCTTGGATGGGTCGAGATGGGTCAGAGAGAAACTGTTGATTTTCTCTGATCCACTTTTCCCTCCGCTCTAGACTTCTCTTAGCGTCAGACAGTATCCGTATTCTCTCAACAATATGCTGCCTGATGGTCAGTAGCTTTGACTTTTAAGTGTGTGATAACGGGTCCGGAGTTCGCGCGCGAACTTTCGAACCTTGGGGGTAAAATTCCTGCCAGATGTGATGAAGTGAATCACACATTGAATGCGCGACGCGTACTGCCTTGCCCAGCCTATCTTTATGGCAAGTTGATGCATTCGTCTTTTGGTATTATGATAAGCCGTTGGTTTTGTTTTACGGTTCGCATCGGCCAAAGCTCTCGCTGCATTATACATACAATAATTGATAGCCCAGAGGTCGGATTCACCGGAAAAATGTCCACGAAGCTCGTCATCCATTTCAGCCAGATCTTTAGGCTTGAGAGAAACCTTGGTGTTGATGTTTCTCCGGATCGTAGAGCATCGCTCTTCATCCATTGGATGCCTGCCCGCGGTTGGCCTTAGTGTCGCCTCTCTTTCTTTGTTGCCGGCTTGTTCTAGCTGTGGTAGGGTAGGCGTTCCGCTTACATAGCCCCTTTTACGGAGTAGTTCACCCAAAGGTCACGAGATCCCGCCGATCCATCGCATTGAATCCATTTTCATTGGCTCCCCCAGCTCTAGATTGGTCGGCACTGTTGGCCGACCCATTGTCGGGAGCCCTGCGCGTTCTGTTGTTTTGAACCGCATTTACTACAACTATGTTTGGTGTTGTCATTGTTGTTCCCACGAGAAGCTAGGGAAAGGGGTTCGTCCATCCTTGTAGAGCCCCGCATGCAAGGATAAGGCTGCGTACTCTGAGAAGTCGCCCGGTATCCCAGAGTCGCCGTTCTAGACACCTCACCCAGGTGCCATTGAGCTTTCGGCAGGGTTTTCACACCTCCGCTTGGGAGTTAATTCCTTCGGGACCACCCCTGGGCAATTGTCCGCGACTGCCTATTTATTTTTGTAACCATATTCAGCAAAAACCCTTGGTACAGGGACCCTCTATCTGCAAGCCGAGGACGCGTTCGGTGGCTTTGTCATAGGCCCTTCAGTTTGATTCTAGAGGAATCAAAACCGAACCGAATTGCAGATTGCAGACTGACCTTGACTCTTACAATTGACCTGTGACTTGTGTACGTACCTGAACGTAGAATTTTCCGCTCTATCGATTGCAGATATAAAAAAGGGGGTTTCCATTAAAAAAAAAAAAACAAAGTTGACCTTCAAAAAGCCATGAAGGTCCACCATTAAATTCCTTGTTAAAAGTTACTTCTGGAATTATACTGACCTCTTGGGAAACTTTGTTAATTTCAAATAAACTCTAACTGATCTTGAATCTTACAATTGACCTATGAGCTATTCCTATGACCAAAATGGCCAAAATCCTTTAATTTTTCTTTCTTCTCCTTTAAAATTCGTTTGAAAGATTCTGGAAAATGAATTTCTAGATGTATATATTTGTCTGTGTTTTGTAATTGTAGTAGACAAGATGAATTTTTTTTTATTTAAGTGAGGTTCAAATAGTTTGCCTTATTTCTACTAAAGTTAAGCTTTTAGACGCTGTCGATGCAGAAGAAAGAAATAAAATTCATAAAAATGGAACCTTTTTGTTTGTATCTTTATTTATTTCAAAATATTTATTTGTTTAAAGGTTGAGATTTTAATTTAATGTGTATCCCCCCCCCCCCCGATTTTTGGGGGTGGGGTAAAAAACTCTCTTTAAATGGTATTACAATGTGACATCGATATGTGCAAGAATCATAACGAAAAATGTCTTAATTCTCAAGAAATCAAAGCTTTTGAAGTACTCTCAATTTCGGACATTGAAAAAAAATGCCCAAATTTTTTTAACAAAATCTCTCCTATTTCATCTGTCTTAAATCTGGTTTAAATGGAAATCATTAAAATAAAAGAGTTATCAAATTTTGTCAATTAGTCAAAGTTATTTTATGTGATTACTTAGTTTCGTCCTAACCAAACCTCGATTAACGCACATTCTGCAGAACAATATATAGAAATAAAAGTAATGGAGCACAAAGGTACGAAGGTTAAGAAGGTAAATACATTATTGAGCATAAAGCTTGAATATAAATGAAAGACATTTCCTAATTGACTGTAGAGTTAACTAAAATAAGAAAAAATTGGTAAAAAATGTTAGCAGCGGGAATTGACCTCGGACTTTCCAGTTACAAACTCGGAGTGTTAATACTAGATTTAAGCTAGAGTTGAATTACCTTTGGTAATTACATATTACTAACAAGGGGAAGACCTGAAGTTTAAAATTTAAGTCGAGGGCGCGTGAGCATAATTCGAAAGATTGCCGAATTTCAGTCGATACTTTTCTCGGCTTTTTAAGAGGGCTTCGGTTTCGAAAATATTAATTTTAGAAAATTTGGGCTGCCATTACTGATTTACTAGTGTCAATCACGCGGCACCTCTGTCAACGAGCGGCGGTAACCTGGTGGTAGCGTTTCTCCCTGCGACTACGCTGATGTGGGGTTCGAATGTTTTGGATAGAAAAGTTTTGTTGACTTATTAAAAAAATCCGAATAACATTATCCAGAATCTTATCGCAATAACTTGTAATTGAAACATAAATTAAATCATATTAAATAGTTTCCCCCTTTAATCTTCCATGGAGAAGGTTGACAAAATTAATCTAGGACACATCTGAATAACTCATATTATATATGACTATCCAATGTCAATGTATACTTGTTGTATATAATTTTTAGTTTAATTAAATTATAGAACATGAATGAGATGTATTTTTTGTGCTGGAGAAAGCTTTGTAAGAAGATTAGAGGTAAGCTGTTCAAAGAAAGGAACATTAAGAACAAATCGTAGTCGATTTAAATGGCTTAGGCTACTTTAATGATGCAAGAAAAGGAGATAAATTACTGTGCAATCTGAGCATCGTGCGGGGGGTCACATGATAGATATAAGAAATGGTAATAGTATAAGAAAATGGTACATAGTTGCTACTCTCGTTCACGATTCAATATTAAATACGGTTAAGATGAGTTAGCTGTTTGAAATGGCAGTAAGGCCAGTTAATTAAGACCCCTTTTACAGATGTCTTTTGGTATCCGTATCCTTACCACATGGACCAAACCGATGGTTTCAGGATGTAATTGTTTGATGTGTGCCAAACTCTACTTAGCGGGTGGCACCTTTTCTTCCTCTAGAAGGACCATCTTTCCCAGTTTAATCTGATTAGTTTCCACTAAGAATTTCGAGCGTTTTTGAAGATGATGGAGGTATTCGCGAGCATCTCTTCTAAGAGCTGTCTCGCATTTTGGAAAGCAAAGCCCAACGAGTCAGAGCCAGATCCTCGACATCAGTTGGCGAGAACTCTGGGACTGCTGCTATAGGACCACCAGTTAGAAAATGACCCGGAGTGATGGTATTCATCGAAGTTGGATCATTTGGATATGGGTCAAACGGTCTTGAGTTGAGGTCAGCTTCGATTTGGCATAAAACGGTACTCATTTCCTCAAATATCAGACAACAATCTGCATTTATCGATCGTCTCAGATAGTGTTTTACTGATTTTACACCGGCTTTCCAAATGCCACGAAAGTGAGGTGAATTCGGCGCAATAAAAGGCCAAGTTGTCCCCTGGTTGGTAAGGTACTTTAGCCACTTTAGTGATTATCCTGTTAGCACCTGAAAAAGGGATCGCAGCTCCTGGTCAGCTTCTTTGAACGTCGTCCCATTGTCACTATGTAGTCTTAAACAAGCTCCTCGTCGAGAGATGAAGCGACTGAATTCAGCTAGGAAATCATTTAGGATGTAGCCAGATACTGTCTGCAAATGTATCGCTCTTGCTGAGAGGCAGATGAAGAGACATATATACCCTTTATAGGATTTAATTCCTAGTTATGGTGACTCCCAAAAGTTATAAAGGCCATCGTAGTGTACTCCGGTACAAGCGAACGGTCTCGACTCAGAGACTCGGTCAGTAGGCAGCTGATCTATAAGTTGAGTAGGTGCTCCCGCCCTAAAGGAGGTCACGACCTCCTACACTCAAGGTTCCATTACCGTTCAGGAAAGGATTTAACTTCAATAGCTCACATTTCCTTGAGATCTTGTTTTCATTCTGCAGAGTCATGCATTCTGCCTTAAAATGACGAAGCTTATCATTCTTAAGCCAAAGTCGTAAGATAGGGTTCCACTGGCGTGGGGCTAGCAGAACACAGTCTGCACAATCTGTAGATGTAGGCTGTCAATTAAATCAGTTTTGTAAAGAAAAGTATCGGTTAGGAAGCTTTTGAATGTAAGACAAGGTTGCCAGGTTCACCCCAATGTTCATCTTTGAAGTTTCTAGCATTTCTTGCGTCTCTTCATCAACAACCTTATTAGGTCGTACGATAGCCTGAGACCAATTACTTGGTGGTTCAGTCAACCAACTGGGTCCATGCCACCCGAGAAATGAATCCTTCAGCTCACTCCAGTTCAAACCTCTATTTGCGCAATCAGCAGGGTTGAACTTTGTTGGCAGATGTTGCCAAACCTTATTCTTAAGAGTGGAATGTATTTCCCCCACTGGGTTTGCCACAAAAGTTGGCCAACGTGATGATTGGCTTTGAAGCCAATCAATAACGTACTGAGCATCACAACAGTGATATTTTGGGACATCTCTGAATCCAAGGTTTAGAAAGACAGCATCAAGAAGTTTCTTTAGGAATTCGGCGCTGTAAGGCTCAAATTTGGGTATAGTTCTCGTTTTAATTGGGGCTACTCTTGTTTTGGCTATGATCAGATTAGATTGAAGAGTATCATTTTTTGCTCCTAGAGACCAGATAGATTGCAGCTGAGTAGGCTTGCCGTGAGGCATCAGAGAATTCATGTAATTCCCACGGAGCAGCGCAGTCAGAGGTTCCAAGCCAACGTTGTATTCTAAATTTTTCTGTAGGGACGAGCTGTTGGCGCAAGGCATTCCATTCAGACAAAAGATCTTTAGTCAGCTCTGAGTCCCAATCTAGTCCAGAGATCCACAAAGTAAAAATACTTTGGCTTTAATGAGAAATGCAGCCAGCTAGCCAAGTGGATCGAACAGTTGAGCCACCTCGGAAGCCAACATCCATTTTGTGCAAGTCATTGGCTCTTTTGATAACGAGACACTAAAGTGGAAGCAGTCCGATGATGTTATCCATTTCAATCCGAAAATGGAAAGGGAATCTTCAATTTCAAAAGTCTTAACTGGGTGCCGGTGAGATCCACAAGACTCTGGAAGACACGCATGGGAGTTTGCTGCCGATTTGCTTAAGATGATACCAGCAATTTAATCAGCGGATTAAATTAAATCGCCGGCAGCACAGATGTAGACATATGTGTAGCTCTCCAATATTTCCGAACCCAATGGAAATCGTTGTTGCTCATTACTTTCCAGTTGATTCAAGGTACGCATAGCCAAGAATCGTACAGCTCTAGTACCGTATGTGAAAGTAATGAGACTTGAGAGTCTTGTAGGTCTTGGTTTGGTTCGAATCTCCAAAGTATTCTTTGAAGGTTACAGTCAATGTCGTATACATTTATTTGACAAAACATTTGGACGATATCGACCATGATCACGTACTTGAAGAGTCTCCAACGTGGCACAATTAACCAGATATCCTTTTGAAGCTTCTGTCCTGAATGCATCAAATCATTCAACAATGTACCTGATTCGGAGCTTGAAAATCCATTGAATACAACTCTTATCTTTGCAGACGGATCGTTTTTCTCTAAAGATTACATGTTTACTAACCTAATGTGATTTACCGTAAGATGTTCTATCATGAATTTGTTGTAGGCTTCTTTGGCTTGAGGATCTCTTGAGAATAAAATTCACAACCCAACCGAAACATGTGTTTAGTGCAGTGGGACTGTTTAATGGACCTTGCTTTAGATCCTCACGTAGTACACGTCTAAAGAGACCAACCCCTATCAAAATGCCGACGCGAACTTGTCGATGTTCGTCCGGGTCAGCGAGCTCAAGGTCTCAAGTGAGGCCAGTCCTTCAACTCAAATCTCTTTCTCGGAACCAAGTGGATGAGACACTTCATGGCTAAAGATTGCATTGGAAGTTCGAACTGTGAGTCCCGAGGCGATCTGAGTAACAGATCGGCCTGATAACTAGAAGATTACAGTGGCGAATCTCCCATCACAGTTAATGAGATATCAATGTGTTCTTTTATAATCTCCAATGTTGAACTACACGTTCAGTGATTAATGAGCACTCGGATTTATAATAAAGATAGCCCTCAACAAGAATTGAGTTTTCATTAAAGAAACTCAGTTTTGTGTCATCATGTAGAAAAGTATGATGTTTCTCTAAACACACAAAGCGTCGTTTATTTTAAGGGCACGAATTGAAATTATGCGTTTAAAAGTACTAAGCCCCTTAAATTGTAGGAATGGATTCATTCGTGGCATCCAGCAAACGTAAAATTTCGTCAAATCATTTTTTTGAAGCTGTAGGATAGGAGAACAGCTTGCGCATATGAGCCGCAAGGATAACGCGTTTTGTTGTTATAACGCTTATCTAGCGTTGTCGAAACTTCTTTGTAATTAGCCGCTAATTGACATATTTTAAACGATCTGCAGTGTTACCCTGATGTGCATTGTTTAAATAATAAAGTTTCTGAACATCTGAAATACTAATATCGTGAACCATTGATTTGAACATATCTCGAAAGGTTTCCCATTCGAGTTGCGGACCACTGAAGTTTAAAGAGGGAGGGAGGGCAAATGTTTGAATTAAGTTTCTGAACAATGTTGTACAGGAATGAAGTTTCTATTACCTGATATTTTTTCTGGGATTGCGCCGAGGTTTTTTAGTTTTATGTTGAATTGAGTTTTTGATGCGATGTAATCTGCTTCTATCTCGTCAAATTTCTTATCCACAACGTAAGATTTTTTAGCGTTCTCCGGATCTGATACTATGGCAAGATGCCGCTTGTAAAAGTCCGATCAGTATTTTTCCAGCGTAGCCAGTCTGGATTTCATGTATGCTAAAGATTTCATTACCTTCTCTAATTGTTTCTTAGTGTTGTCATAACAACGTGTAATTAGCCCTGCTATCGCTAGCTGATTATCTACAGGTGACGTCATAATGTCTTTTGCGCGAAGGAATAAACAGTACACTTATTTTTAGCTTTGTAAAGGGTTTTTCAATAAGAGCGCTACAAAAGTTTTTTTAAATCAAACAAAAACGGTTTTGGATATAAAGGAAATTATTTATTCATGTGAAAGTACATTCGATGCCATTATGTATGGAACTCGATTTCTTTTGCATGGCCACCACGGGCACGCTTGCAGAAGTCCAGACGCTGAACCCAATTTTCGACGTTTTTCAAGCATAATTCGGCCGATACTGCTGCAATTTCACGTTCGATATTCGTACGAAGTTCATCAATCGTCGGTGGAAATAGTCTAACGGCGTCAAATCGCACGACCGAGGCGACCAATTGACTGGGCCATTTCGTGAGATAACACGCTTACCAAAGTTGGTTTTCAATAAATCGATCGTGACATTCGCTGTGTGGCTTGTGGCGCCGTCCTGTTGAAACCACATATTGTCCAAGTCCGTATCATCCAATTCGGGCCAAAAATATTCGGTCATCATGGAGCGGTAGCGATTCCCATTCACAGTAACGTGCCGGTCTTGATCATCACGGAAGAAGTACGGCCCAATGACGCCGCCGGCCCATAAACCGCACCAAACCGTAATTTTTCCGGGATGTAATGTTGACTCATGGAGTTCGTGTGGATTGCTGCCTGACCAATAACGTATATTTTTCTTATTGACGAAGCCATTCAGCCAGAAATGAGCCTCATCGCTGAAGATGATTTTTCGATGAAAATCCGGATCATTTTCAAGTTGTTGCTCAGCCCAATTCACGAACATACGTCGCTTCTAGTGGTCAAGCGGCTTCATTTCTTGCGTCAATTTGATCTTGTAAGGATGTAGGCCAAGATCTTTTCGCATAATACGCCACAACGACGTCACAGATAAGCCCAACGCTTGATAACGGCGTGTGAGAGACTGATTTGGGTCTTCCTCAATTGATGCGCGAGCGGCAGCAATATTCTCGACACTACGGACACTTCTTTGTCTCACTGGCACGGGAACATTTTGCACTGTACCTGTGGATTCAAATTTTTCCACTAGACACTCAATTGTTGATCTGGCAGGACGATTATGACGACCATAAATTCGGCATAGCGCTCTTAAAGTTGAGGCCACTGACTCCGAATTTCGGTAGTAAATTTTAATAATTTCGACTCGTTGATGGATCGTATATCTTTCCATGATGAAATGGCAAACCTTACTGAAGAGAAATGTCAAAAGAGCGGGGGAAAAAATTGCGTCGTTTGCTGTCACTATCGGTCTACTTTTGTAGCGTGCCTATTGAAAAACCCGTTACTATATACAGCACCCGACAATGCGAATCGATATCACTCATGGCGACTAATTAAACCATCAATGTGAATAATAGTATTTAAACCAAGTGCAAGCTTGGTTTAAATACTATTATTTACATTGATGGTTTAATTGATCGCGACTTTGAATGTGATTTACAAGAAAGACCACGTGCACCCTCGTTCGCCGTTAGCGAGACACTGAATTAGAAACAGTCGTGAAATCGTAGTTGAATTAATTCGCTTAGACTACTTGAATGATAAATGAAAAGGAGGTAAATTAATGTGAAATCTGAACACTTATAAAAGCACGAACACTTGTATATCTGATTTTGGTAGCCAAAGGTCAGTTAACTTCTACAATTAAAACCAAATTAAATAAAAAGAGATGGAACTATTCCAAAGAAATTAAAAAAAACAACAGTAATTTGTATAATTGCTTTACCCTCATAGGGGGGACGAAGAAGTTTTTTTTTTAATGTGGCGGCTCACAGGTTTTGCGATTCCTGTAGGTCTGAAACGACGGAATACCTAGTTTGGTTAAAAAATATAAATATTTAGGGCAAGTCCCAGATGTTTAAATGATTGAAATGTATTGTATGTTAGCTGCGTATCTCCTACCAGCGTAAATGTTCTGTTTCCAGGCATTATGGGTGTACAAATAATAAACTTTATTCATTATGCAGCTTTCCAGATGACAAAATGTCGGCACGTTGCCACTCTATGCGCTGGCACAACGCCCAATTTGACTGGACCACTGTTTAAGAACATGAGTAGCTCGATGTATGCGTTCTGTCGCATTCATTGATATCACCCTAAGCAGGTGAAAAACTGAGTTCGTGTAATCTGTTCAATTGTTATGACAAAATTTATTAACAAAATCGTTTATTGCTGTACATTGAAGCCTGAAAGTTCTTTTCATCACGTTTTCCCCCGCAAAATCGAGTGAAATCAATGTTTCGTTGAAATCAAACACTGAAATATAAATCTTTTGATGGTTATAAACTAATTCAATAAATAAGCGCCTCTGTATATATAAAATGCCTTTTTTCTGCGCAATCATTAGCTTTGCCTTCAAAAATGAAAATTCCACGACAGAAATAGACAATCAAAATATTTACCATTTTTATAAACAAACCTGATTAACAAGTGCATTGAGCTATTTGAAAGCGCCTATTAAATGCATTCGTGGAGTAGAATTGTTAATAAAAATGAAAAATATTGTCAAACGTCAGTTTCCTCCTTCAGAATATTAATTGAGGGATAAAACCTAAAATTATGAACCAAAAAAGTGATTTTTTTAATTAAAGAGTGATGAAAAGAACTTTCAGGCTTCAATGTACAAAAATAAACGATTTTTGGTCATAGATTTTCTTATAATAATTGAACAGACTACACGAACTTCATCTTAGTTATAAAGATTTGTTAGTCGATTGTGAGTCTATTAGTTTTTCACCTTTTGAGGTAAAATCAATTAATGCTACAGAACAGGCAGCTCAAATATGAAAAATTATCATTTTTGACAGTTTGCAACTTGAATAACAAGCAAACAGAGCTTTTTAAAGCAAAATTGCCCTCAACAAACCTCTTCAGAATTTAATTAGCTTAATTAAAAAAAAAAGATAAAATCGGATGAAAATTGTAGGCTCTGGATCATTTTGAATCCCAATTTTCTAATTCGCCGCACTATGCAACGTGATTGTATAGCAACAAAAACTGTTTTCGACCGGCTGTTGAAAGTGTTGATTTTGCCGAGACGGCCATCTTGGGATTTAGGAGGACGCGCAGGGAAGCGTGGGAAATTATAGTTGAATTTTCCTTCAGTAAAGGGCTTTTAGTTTCCAGGACATTGATTCCGACTATTGCAGGCACATCGCACCGTCGTGCACGTAAAGGTCTTTACGAGCGTTTGCACACGCGATTGCAGATGGCGCACATAGTGCCCGCACTTCGGTCTGCCGCTCATTCATACCGACCAAACGACGCTTTATAGTCGATACGCCGTCTGCCGCCCATTGGTCCAGCAATGTTCCGGGCACGTTCGTTATCTGGATTGTTTATTAAAAAAGAGGTGCAAGATGCAAAGGAAAAAAAGGAAATGACATCTGGCAGAGTGGGGTTCCATGTGGAGTCCTGCCAGGGCTCTATTTTCACGGACTGTTGATTTTCCACCAATTTGAAATGGATGTTAGGTATTAGGTATTTTCACTTTAGCCACCGGCTACCTTTACTTTGTTAACTCCTGAAGAAAAAAAGGGACCAAATGTATGGGATTTGGTCCATTTTTGACCTTTTTGCTAATATCTTCGTTAAAATTAATTTTTTCTATCTAACTGTATTTGTAAAGTAGTTTTTACTTTTTAATTGCTATTTAATGAAATCCGGAAATGATAATAATTATTATTGATTACAAAGATATTACGAAAATAAAGTTTTGTTTAATGTATTTGGTCCATTTTTTGCCTCAGCTTTTACCAGAGTGAAGTTAGCTGATAGTTGAAGTGAAAATACTTAATATAATAGTGAAGCTATTGTTATTTTTAATTTCCTTAACATATATCAAAATCGTAGAGTCAACTTTTTAAAAAAAATTTACCACTTAGGCCACCACAAAATCTTGTTCCCATTTTAAGCCGGTATCAGTTGACGGGAGTGCAGTTTTCCGAAGTAAAGTAATGTAAACGGAAGCTGAATAAGCTTTTGACGAAGCGTCAGAAAAGCATTAAGCTCAAATTCAGAGTTTGTCTACAGTTATCGTATCCATCTGGGGACTTTAAGTGCTTCCAATTTTTGCAGACAACCATGATAATTTAACCATTGAATTTTAAGATCATAAGGTAGTCTGTCGTCCCAGATGAATCAGACTCAGGATCCCAAAATAAACCTAGAAGCTTCAGCTGAGCATCCTCCGCTAACGGAAATTCGACAGCACGTTCGTGTTCTCCCCAGGGACAATCTTCGAATAGTTCGGGTTCATTTGCGGCCCATTTCGCAAATGGAAACCGCCAGCTTCTAATAACAGTGTTACTTGAGCTCGAGCCTGTTTAGCCGTAATCTGACTATCTGCACCAAACAAAACATCATCGACGTAAATATTATTTTCTAAAATAGTTTGGCCTAAAGGAAATCTATTTCCTTCATCATTAGATAACCGCTTAACCACTTTGTTAGCCAAATGAAGAGCACAGGCAGTACCGTAAGTGACGGTTAAAAGTCTACAAGCAACGAGCCTTTTATCAGAAAAAATCCAGAAAATTCTTTGATAGTTGCAATCCCGAGGGTCAACTAGAATTTGTCTAAACATTTTTTCAATGTCAGCCATATAAACAAAGCGATTTGATCTCCAATTCATAATGATTGCAATTAAATCATTGAGAATCTTGGGACCGATATGTAGATGAGAATTCAAGGAGGAATTATTGGAAGTTAAACTGGAAGCGTTGGAAACAACCCTCAACTTAGTAGTGGAACTACTTTCTCTTAAGATAGGGTGATGACGCAAATACACAGTTTGAGGAAAACTATCCAATTCCTTTTCTTGAAGAAGTTCCATGTGTCTAAGGCATTTTTATTCTGATAAGCAACTGGAGTATTGTAACAATAATTCCAATTTCTCTGATAAACGAAGAAGTACTTTATTCAAAACGATTTTAGCTCTCTTCAAGGATGCACCTATTTTCATGGGAGGACCGTTTTTGAAAGGTAAGCATAGCATGTAACGTCCGTCTTTTATTTGTTGGTAATTCGTGGCGACATGCTCATCACAAAACATTTTGTCATCTTTCAAAGTATTTTTAAAGGGAACTTCTTTCAACACCCAGAACCTGGTTAAGTCTTCATGCAAGACTTCTGCTGAAATAGCCTGATGTGCTGTAACTAGAATGTTAATTTGTATTTTATTTGTGACTGAAACCGGCCCAGATAATATCCAACCAAAAACGGTACTTTGCGCAGTAAGAGAAACAAATATACCCTGTTGATGACTAGGAAGTAAACATGAGCTGTATTTATCGGCTCCAAAAATCAAATCAACTTGATGGGAGCTAAATGGATTTGAATCTGCTAACCCTAACTCTTTTAATTGATCTTCATTTCTCACATTAGATCTTACAGGAGGAGCATGTGGTGTAAGGTGTAATAATACTAAAGCTTGGATGTGGACTTTAGGACAGTTCTTTTCTGTAGGAATTAAATTCAGCTAACTTTCTTGAAGAACCAATATTAACTCCTCCAGCCCCATATTCAACTGCTTTAACCTTTTTGTAGCGTGGACTTAATATTTTCATTGCTCTCTCGATAATAACATAACATTCAGATCCTTGGAGAGAACCTGAAACTGCTAATTGAGAAGTAAGCGATGCAGAGTTAGTTGGTTGTAAGGTGGTATTTGCAATTATAATCATCGGAATGCAACAGGCAATTATGTTTCCTAGCGCACTCGTAACATTTGAATTTACTAACACAATTATGAGGTCGATGTCCGCGCGTGAACAATTATAACAACAATGATTATTTGTAGCAACTTCCCTACGCCTGTCCACAGAAAGAGCTTTGAATTGGTTTTATTTAAATAAAGAGTGATTATCCTTACAAAGGAGACACTTTGAGCTAGAAGTTGCATTGTGGCTCCTAAATCCCGATTGTTTTAAAGTCCCACTCGTTTCTTGAGAAAATGCATCAGGTTTTGAAGATTTAATAGCCTCCAAAATACGTATGCGAGTCTTCAAAAATGAGTCAAATTGTTGATAAGTAGGATAATCAGTGATAGAACCAATATGCATCTCCCATTCCTTGAGAGTACTAATATCAAACTTTTTAACCATTATAAAAACAAGTAAATCACTCTAATGTTCTGTTAAGTGTTTAAGATTTTTGAGAGCCGCCAATGACTCATTTGTTTTATCGCGTAAGTTTTTTAAGTCTTCCAGAATATTATTTGACACATTAGGAAGATTGATAAAGGCTTGTAAATGAGTTGAAATTAAAGCTCTCTTGTTTTCAAATCTGGCCTTTAGCGACTCCCAAGTAGAGATAAAGTTAACATCAGTTATCGAAACATGTCTTAAAATCTTGATACATTTGACAAGGAATCGGTTTGAATTATTTAAGTAATAAATAAATCGCGAAAATTCCTCAATCCTTGCAGTCTCCTGAAAACTCCGGTAAAGTGATCTGAGGAAGTTTAATAAGCAAGGAATCATGAAGAATAATTTGAGACTCATTTAAACTTTCATTAGCCTTAGTCTCAGGAGTAAGCAAGACCAATTGATTATATAAAAAATCTTGCGCATTGAGATAAGCATCTTCAATAACGAGATACTTAAGCTTTGTGAAATTCCAATTTGTCACGCTCAGCCGACGTAGTTCCAGCTTTAATTTCCAGATGTAGGGTTTCACAACTCTTCCAGCGTTGGTCAAGAAGTTCTATCCGTGATTTGACAGTAGCCACTGTTAGATTGGCCTAACCAATTTTCTTAAATTCGAAATAAATGTGACAAAGTTCGAAATAAATGTGACAAGAAAATGTAGTTCTGACATCAATAGTCTCGAGTTGAATTCCCGTAAAATACTTGACCCTGTGAGTTCAATTGGATGACTAAGGGGCAATGATGACCTGCGAACCACGACGCTCAGGAAAACCAGGAGCTAAAAACAGCTCATATTTTGGTCTGATTAACGCAGGACGCTAATTTGAATTTACCCAAAGTTGACATTTCTTTAGAAAATAACATCAATGATTTGGCTCATAACGTCAAAAAAAAGCAAGGGCTAAAACAGCTCAAATTTCGAGTAACTTTTAATGAGCTTAATTCAACATATGAATTAAAAAAACTATGGACGTTCTAAACCAAATTAAAGCAAACATAAAGCAATGCAAAAACTAAAATCAGCCCAGGCCTTGATTCACCCCGGAAAAATTAAGCTTGTAACTATTCAAATGGAATGGATCTAATTTGTATTTTTGTCTGTTAGACAAAAACCAAGAGCTAAAAGAAGCTCTTGTTTTAATTAAACCTTAGACAAATAAAACTTAGATTGGAAATATCAAAAATGAAATTTAAATTCTAATTGATATTTAAACAAAAACCAAGAGCTAACAGCAGCTCATGATTCTATTAAATTTACGCAACAGAATTAGACTTTGCGTGCAAAAAATCAAAACTTAAGTTTCTAATTGAATGAAATGAAAAACTAAAAACAGCTCATGTTTTAAATCGCCTTTTGCGATCTTCAATTGGATTTCTTTTTTATCATTAAATTTGAATTTATTTTACTATTCAAATAAAAACGAAGAGTTAAAAGCAGCTTATTTTTTATTTAAAGTTAGCAGAAGTCAATAAAAATTAATATGTGGTCGGGATAATTCGAGAGATCGTGGTTAAACACAACAATGTCAATCCCGCACACAGATTTTTAATAAAAATTTTACGAATTTTAAATTAATTTTTAGAGTATAGAACTACAGAAATGTAGAATGTAACGTGTAGGTAAATACTTTCCCCTGGAAAGTAGCACTACGTTGAGAACTGCACTAGGCCCGATGCATGGTCTCGATTCTGGGTGCACTAAGCTGATTTGCAGAACCGACACATCCTTCACTGTAGGAAACCATTTCTGCTGATTTTTGAATTGAAACATCTATACGTATGTACGTCTATATTTAATTGAATTTCGAGTTCGATTTTACGTCGACTAAATATCTGAACGTGTTTTACGTCCACTCAAATGGCTGCCTGGGTGGGCCAATTAAATATTCAAATTAGGTCCGATAATGCCGTAATTTGATGTCGCCCGGTTCATATTTTTTTGAAACGTGGGTCCGTTGTTTCTGTTTAAGAGGTGATTTCCGTTGATATCTAATCAAAATAAGGGGTCGAACGGTGCTATCGCTTGAAAACATCGTTCCGGGCAATGAATAAATTTAATTCTTAATAACGAGCGACTAAGCTCAGTTCCGCGTCAAGTGCAGATGGGTTAGAGAAACCGTGTTTTTTCGGATTCCTTAGCACTTCTAGTCGGTACAAGAAGTAGTAAAGAACTACCTTAACAATTTTAAGTGTGACCTGATCTCAGGTATGAACGCATAGGTGGGTTAGGGCATATTTGCAAGCATTGCTAATTGTAATTGGATGGTCGTTGTTAAGTGACAATTTGGACAGGAGCGATGGAAGGAAGCTATATCTTGATAATGTTCAAAATGTAATATATGTATTCAATATAAACAGGGCCATTAATATTTATACCAGGTGTATACATATGAAACCGGTATTTTTTCAAGAAAAAAACACATTTATTTCAAGAGAATGATAACAAATATTTTATTCAAAGTATGCGC
>NC_046661.1:2874753-2879400 GCF_010883055.1 Belonocnema kinseyi | reverse complement strand
CAAGACGCCAATTAGCACAAATGGTAAGTTCCGACAGTGCCTACAAGTGTGCCTACTGGCCGCTAGATGGCAATACCGGTTTCATATGTATACACCTGGTATTCAAAATACTCGCAATCAATTAATATTTATTTTTAAAATACTTTTTTGTCATTTCGCTATACTATAGCAGTAGTTGTTAAAATTAACGAAAATTTGTTAATGAAATAGTAATTCTTAAGATTATAAATAATATTAAAGCGATATGCAATCGTATAATGATGAATAGACGAAGTAGATGCGCCCTAAGAAAAAGTCAATGATTTTTTATCATTCTTTGAATTAACTCCGGCATCTAGGTTTGGGCCGATAATGGTAACCGTTGCTCCGTCGTTACTTTCACCTGGAATCATGCTAATATTAAAAGTTTGTCATAAGGACAAGCGCCGAGTTTCGCCGGGAGTGGGTGCTAATCTGAAAAATTGCACCCGCTCCCAGCGAAATCGCGGTAAAATTTCAGCCACAACCACGTCTCATGAACGTGAGATAGGTGGTTACAGTCTATAACGGAATCAATACGAAGATTCGACAAAAGTTTCGTGCACCCTGAGAACATGGAGCGACCCAAGGACAACCGCCTTCTGCATTTTTCCCGCAAGTGTTTTAGCATATTGTTGACACGTACATGAGTTGGACAAATAGATAGTATGTGAGCTAAATGCTCGGGGTGTGCATGGCACGCCCTGCAGCTATCATCGGGAATGTCTTGGCTTAAAATGTGGCGACGGTCTGTTAAGGTGGAAATGACACCGTCTTAGCATGCCAAAATGAAACCCTCCGTTCGAGACTTCAATCCGGGCGATTTAAGAAAAGCAAACGTTAGCTCAGAAAACATTGACTGATCCTCCACATTTCTGTGGAAGATACCGCGCATCCTCTTATCGAGGAGCTGTTCACGAACGTTTTTCTCTTGTGCTTTCTTAATCCGGGCTTTCAGGAGGGAGTACTTGAGATAAATAAGATTGGATGCATTTTTCTCACCCCTAATACTGATAATATATACTTATAACGATTTTTAAAAATTAGTGCAACTTACAATTTATTTTCAATCTAGATAAACAAATTATGTTTTTAAAATCAAATATTTATACATTAATTATATATTTCATATGTAGATAAATTCTTTGGAGAGTGATGGAAGTAGGAAATTGAATTGAATGATATTATTTAGACCAGTGATATTTAAGGTTCGTAAATGGATCGAATCCAGTTTCCACAACAATGTTGTTTCCACTCATTTTACTTCACGTCAAATGACCATGTAACGTCGACCTACCTTATTTTGAATTCCTCTACGTATGTTTATTTTATTTAAATAATTGAATTCTACGTGCTGTAGATTTTTTTTTTAAATTGAAAATGTTTATTAGGGTAGGTCGGAAAAAACTAACTTTGGAAATCAGATATAAAATGTAGTGCGAAAGTAGTACTCAAAAGTACACAAGAATCGATGTTCTTTTGAGTTACAATAAAAATGCGCAACACAGGTTCATTTTGAGACTCTAGAGAAAATTCATAATTTTGAGACTGTATTTTTCTCATTTAGAGCTACGTGAAGTATTTTTTCAAACTGTCAGCCGCCTGTCAAGATGGTTTTGCCAGGCGTTATTTGGCTTATTTTTGCTTGGCGTAGTATAATTTCTAAATCTTAGGTTAGTCATAATAGACATGAAATTCAAACAACAAAAGCCGGGATGTGAAAACCAAGTCTTCACCGTCTGTACTGAAATTGATGTCTGGGTGTTCGAAGAAACTTCCTTTACATTTTCTGCGAAAGTTTAAAGTTATCTAATCTAGCAGTTAATAGTGCCATACATGAAAAATAAGGTAAATACAATTGTATAATTAAAACAAAAATTTGTTTTCACGATCCCAACTAATCGCAAGTTGTTCTCTGATAAAAATGTCCGGTTGAGGCTACCAATCTGGCAGAAACATCAGCGAGTAGAGATGTAAAGTTTAACGGAACTTAAGCCTGATAAAGGTTTGAAGAAACATTGGGGGTCTCGTGAAACATTTGAATGTTTTAAATATAGCAGCGGGAAAATTCAAACTTCCAACTTTCAGGCTTTATTAGGCATTTACACTTCAACCAACGGCTAACTTCGCTTTGTTCAATGCTGCAGGGATAACAATGAACCAAATACATAGTACAAAACTTGATTTTTGTAATATCTTTGTAATGATTAATGATTATTATCATTTTATTATTTTACTAAATAGTCGTTAAAACATTAAAGCTATTTTTAAAATGCACTTGCACAGAAACAATTACTTTTTACGAAGATATTAGCAAAATAGAGCAAAAATCAATCGATTCTCGTGCATTTGGTCCATTGTTTTTCCCTAAAAATGCAACAAAGTGAAGTTAGCTGGTGGTTGAAGCAAAAATACCTAATTGTACATGTAGACGGCCATGACTAGTTCTATATACATCCCTAAGATAACCTAAGATTTTCAAGTTGCATTACGAAGTTATAATTGTATTCACAGTGACTAATATGCGACGTTAAATAAATGAAGGTTGAGAATTAGGTGAATATTATTTAAACTAGTTTTCTTATCGCCAATTATTTAGTAAAATATAGTAAAGCGAATAATTAATTTGACAGGTCTGAAGGTGAGTTACAGCGCGGTTCAGCACTTCGCAACTTTCAAAATGTGCCCAAATTCAGTCTCAAAATAATAATTCTCCCTATATGCCCAGATGTCTAACTACATCAATAGGAATAAATATGAGACTGAAAATTTGTATTTTGGGCCGTTTACTTCTTTTAATTATTTTTCATAGTTAAAAGATAAAAGTGATAAAATCGTCGAATTAAGAAGTTGAATTCAAAAACTCTGCCCAAAAAGCTTTTATTTGGTTCCCAAAAACATTCAACAACCTCCCAAACGTAAAAATATTATTTTTCCTAAAATAGTGCATTACCAAAATTTGTCTTGCCTTCACGATCTTAAACAAACCCTAGAAAAAGTATTAAAATCCAAAGTCTAGAACAGTAGCAAATCCACCCTTAGAAATAAAGTACAAACATTCTTTTCAAGACGATGAAATTAATTTGTGAAGAATCTAAAGTTTTTAGCGTATATATTTCATAAATTTTAAATTGAAGAAATATTGTAAAATTTTAAGATAAAAATGTTGTACTAAGCAACTCTAATTGGTAAACAACAACCCCTCTGGCACTTTAAACATAGATTTCTTGATTTAATTGACCACATTTTACATTAACTACGTACAGCGTCGTAAAAAATTCATTTTTATATAAGAATTTTAATTTTTTGTTTTCATAAATAATACAAATGAAATATGTAGAGTTGAAATGCAACCCTGTTAAATAAAATGCAAGACTTTTTAAGAACAAAATATGAATTATTAATCATCTCATAACACAGGCACACGAAAACAAGGTCTTCTGCACCAGACAAGATAAACATTTCTATACGTTTTTGGGGTAGCTGAATCTGAATCCGGGGTTGGTTTGACTCATTCAGGTCGCATTTCGTTCCAAGCATAAAAAAATGATGAAAGTTGGAACTTTCATGGAAACACCAAAAAATCAAAGCGGTTATATTGTTGGGAAGTCACAAAACTAAGGATAAGGGTGAAGGAATCGGATACCGAGAGATCAGGTTAAAATCAGTGTAGATGCTTATGTGTATTTTAAGTTAAATTTATTTTAAATTACAGAAAGTTGGGGGTGCTGCAAACCCCTAGCAATAGTAAATCTGGCCCGACTGAAAGCCGATGATGTGGTTGTTTCGCGTAGAGACATTATCCTATGAGAAACTAAGTATGAAGAGCGGCACTGCAATTTTAATTACTTGGGTGGCAGATGAGACGAGACTAAAGACGTTTTAGAATTTGGGGATCCGCGTTGCATGAAGCGTCTCCCAACTCCCTACTCTGGCCTGCAGGGCTGTATAATGTCGGGGTCTTATACCTATGTTATAACCTCCCCCCTTTTGCGTGGGGGTGGTTTATTTCTTCAATAGGATGTGATCGCGTCGTTGTAATTCTTCTTCAAAGTTCAACCAGATCTAATCTTCTATCCATTCCAATTCTATGTATGTGTTATCCATACCTCCTTTCACGTATTTCGTTTTGGTCGTATGCGGAATCGTATGGTAATTTTTGGTCCGGTTTGATTGCTTATTACAATATGTATCGTGGAAGATGTATAGTTTTATTGGTACCATCTTTCTGCAGTATCTACACTCCCACATTTCGATTTTCTTCATCTTTCTCTTCTCCTGTAACAAATAAAAATTCCTACCTCTAACAACAAAATAAAATAAAATACTTCTAGTCTCAAGTCTTTCCTTTTCATTTCTGTTTTATTGTTTAGTTTAAGCTATTTTTTATTTTACTATGTAATATCTATAATTTAAACTATCTATTATTGACTAATTCTCTTTTCTAAAAACGATATCTATAATGCGTTATTGTTTGTAGATTATGTCTTTAATAATCCTTGAATCACTTGTTATTTCTTCTTCTTATTCAACACTTCTTCTGTTATTCTGGCCTCTTTGATTTTTCTTGCTGAAAATTAAATTATTTCTAAACTCTATTTTCAATTAAAAAATAAATATAAAATAACA
>NC_046661.1:2863873-2874653 GCF_010883055.1 Belonocnema kinseyi | reverse complement strand
TCATTTTTTATCTCATATGGAGTTAAACCCTTTAAATGAAAATGTTTTCTTACCGCTCTGAACTCGTTTTTTTCCATTTTTCTTAACGAACAATTTTTTTTTCAATTGGTTATAAAAGCACCTAAACTCAGAATATGTGGACTGTGACTGCACCATATATCCAGTCGGGAGTGGTGCTGACTGAAAACAGATGATTTGGAGCGATTCGCGCGCCATCTGTTGGTCATTCTAAGGACTTATTGAACTACCCTCGTAAGTTCACAAAAAATTGTTGTCTGTATCCATCTTACGATAAGGTTCTTAAGTCGAGAAAAAGCTGTCATCCGGGAAAATCTGCAATGACTGTGACGGAAACGGAAGCTTCGGTTACTTTACAAGCACTTTTAGACCATACGACTCAAAGAATTTTATCCACACGATCAGAAATCATTGAGAGACTTGCTGCAGAAAATCTGAAAGAATTCACTTTCATTTATAAATAGGGGTGTGACGGAATTTAACAACGTTGATAAAATGCTGGAAAAAACTATTGACGAAGAGAATTTGTAGTTTGGTCTCTCCTCTCTGTATGCATGGATTAGATTTTTTAGTTTTTTTTTTGCACGTATCATACAATTGGAAATCAAATCGTGGCAAATAAGGAAAAAAAATGCTCAAGAATTGGAAAAAAAGAAAAAAGGAGATACAAGAAAAATTCTGCAAACAATTAGGTTTTCTGTTTGATCTACCAAAACAGAATTATGGGAGTTCAAATGATGGTAATACTTCCAAACGTTTTTTCGAGAATTCAAAGATTTCTTCTGAAATTAATGGAGTTGACGAAGATTTAAATAGGCATTTCCACACAATACTTCAAGTTATTTCCAGTGGATTTGAAATTGATGTGCAAAAGTTTCGAAATTACGCTACTGAAACTGCGAGAAAATTCGTTGACTTATACCCACGGTTCAAGATGCCTCATATTTACACGCTCGACTCCCTGTTATAATCCCTAAACTCGTTCTTGCTTTCTCCCTCCTGACAATATAGGTCGACGTATTCCTTGCCAACCCCAGTATCCACTTTACATATCTCTTCTCTATCATATTGAACTCCTCACTTACCATCCAACCCCACACCTCCACTCCGTAAAGTAAGACACTGATCACTAGCGAATCAAACAGTTTTATTCTCCTTTCAAAATCATCTGCGAACAATCTCTTCACCAGCCCCCACACCTGCCTCATCACCACTTTTGATCTTCTCACGCTCTCTTTTATATGACCATACACTCCCCCATTTCTTCGAAACAGGAAGCCCAGGTACACAAACTCTTTCACCTCCTGTACCACTTTTCCCTTCCGCTTCCACTGCCCTCCCCCATCTCTCCCACCTCCTTTCCTGAACACCATAATCTTCGACTTGTCCGCATTTAACTCTAACCTATTCTTGTCCAAGTAACGTTTCAACCTCTTCATCATCTCCTTTAAAGCCTCTTCGCTCTTTGCCAACAGCACTATGTCATCTGCATATGCGAGTGACCATATCCTGACTCCTGCTACCCTAACTCTTCCAACCACTCCGGCCGCTAGCTTACTTTCCATATCCGCGATCAAAATTGCAAAAAGCGTCGGGGTACGCGGGGACCCTTGCCTCAACAAAAAACACGCACACTTTGGCACCCTTTTTGGTTAATTCTCTATCCACCACGTGTTGCAAGACGTAAATATTGTCAATAGTGCTCCTTCTCTCTCTAAAGCCCGCCTGCGTCTCCGGTACGCGTTGGGCCTTGCCCTACTACACGCCCCTTACTTTCTATAATTTCTTTCAGTCTCATCATCCTGCTTGGCCCTGATCCACTTCTATCCAAGATCCACCTTATCCTATCATCCACAATCTTCCTACCTGTTTCGTCCCCCGTACATCTCTCTAAAACATGCCACTACGATTCTAACTCAAAATAACAGACTCTACATCTTCTTTTCTCTTCACCCATCCAGTACCTGCACTCTCACATTCCTTCGCCCTTCCTAAATAATATAACGTGGTTCCATTTACACACCTTTTTTACCTTTCTTAAATATTCTGACTCTCTTTTAGCGTTTACTACCTTATACTACCTGTTATGCTTAGATTCCACTTTTTACCATCTTTCATCCCCCTCTTTAGCTATCAGTTCATTCTCTGACTCTTGCCATACTCTGAAATATGCTCTTATAACGCATTCTCTCCTACTCTGTCGTCTCTCTTCCTGGCACTTCGATCCTTCTGTGTTACCCCTATTCACTTTGTTTACTACTTTCCGTAGACAAGCTTGTGCTATCCTGCTTCCCTCCCCCTTTTTAGCTTCTTTTCAAAGTTCCATGCTCTCTTCATTTGTCTAAGAAGATTTGTCAAGAATCTCTTCTGTATACTGTTCACCCTCTTGTGCTCCTTCCACCCCCAGATTTTCACTCCGTAACTTAGGACTGACCACACCAACGCATCAAACATCTACAGTCTCATCTTCCATGCAACCTTCCTTTCCCTATACCCAATAACTGCCATTCATTAGTCGCACATCCTATCCTTTGTCTTATCTGTAGTTCAATCCCGCCTTTCGACTCAAACCAGAAGCCTAAGTAACTAAATTCCTCGACCTGTTTCACTTTCTCCCCGTACATCTTTCATTCATATTCTACTTTTGTCCTTCTCTTCCTAAGATACATCATCTTCGTCTTATTTACAATTACAGTTAAGTCTTTAATTTTCACATATTCCTCAAACACTCTCATTATGAGACTTATCCCTCTCTCGTCATGCTCTAGTAAAACTACATCGTCTTTATATGCTAAGAAATATATCTTGCTGTTTCCCAGAACAGTTTCGCCAATCCCTTTCTTTTTCAGTTTCTCCTCTAGATCTGCGAATAAGAGACTGAATTGTAGTAGACTCAGTAGGCACCTTGCCTGAGCCCCCTTACACTCCGAAACACGTCCTATTTTGTTTCACAATCCTAACCCTTATCTTAGTCTCTTTGAATATCTCCTTTATCCTCTCGACCAACCATTAATTTAGCCACCTCTCCTTCATAACCTGCCATAACACCTTTCTGTTTACCGAGTCAAATGCTGCTGTAAAATTTACAAATAAGGCCAATAATTTTCCTTTCGTCCTCCCTAACTTCCTATTCACTAAATAATTCAGTACATCGATGTTGTCTACTGTTCCCATCACTTTTCTGAAGCCCGTTTCATTATGTGGAATGACAACTATCTCTTCCACTTCCCTTTCTAATCTCTTTCTGAGTATCTGAGTATCTCCGTATATATTTTATAGCCCGCCGACATAAGTGTGATTCTCCTATACTCCTCCACCTTTTTGCCCTATCCTTTATTAATCATCGGTACCAAGTATCCTGCTTTCCACTCCTAAGGCCATTCTTCTCCTGTCCAAATCTTGTTGCATACCTGCCACACTTCCCTTCTCACCCCTTGCCCACCAAACCTCAAAGCCTCGTTCTCAATACCATTAATTCCTGTTGACTTGTTTTTTAAGCCTAGCTATCGCACTATTCACTTTCTCCCTGCTTATCCTGTTACCACTATCATTTTCACCTTCCTCATTTCACCTGATACCTTATTTTCCTCTTCTCCTAATAGTCTCTTAAAGTACAGGATCCATTCATCTATCTCGATTTCCTCAATGATGCTCTTCCTTCTCCCTTGTTTCCTATTGATGACCTCCCATTCCCTCTCTTCCCTGATCGCTTGTTCCACCTCTTCCATACACCTACTTTTTTCTAACTACCTTTTATCTCTTAAAAATCTTTCATGTTCTCTCTTTCTCCTATTATATACCTGTTTCCCTATCTCCCCCTTTATCCACTTTTTTACATTTTCTTTTATTCTATCTTTACCCTCCTTAGATTCTGCATCCTACTATGCTCTCTTCATTCCCTTCTCCTTTTTCCCTGGCCTTACCTCTTATTTTATCCTCTCTGCTCGTTCTTTTATCCTCTCCAGGCGCACGTCCACGTCTTCCTCTTTCAATCCTCTAGTATCCTCATTCTCGATTCTTTTCTTGATTTTTTTAACTGAAACTACCCTCATTTCCGATCTATCTCCCTGTGCTTGAACTTTCTTGAAAAAGTTTTGCTCTCTATATTCCATACCCCCCCCCCCCCTCTTAACTCTTCATTTCACGCATTTAATTCTCCTCCTATCAGGACCTCTTCATTCCTTTCTTCCATCCATGCCTTTAATACTCTCCAACCTTCCTCTTCCCCTCTCCTTCTATACACACAAACGATGATCACCCTCTTTCTGCCTATCTTTATTCTTCGCAACATTACGCCCTCACGCTTTTCTTTGCTCTCTTCTATTCTTTTATCTTCTATTAGCTGCTTTTCAACCCCTAACGCCATGCCTCCCATCATCATTTCCTTCTGATGTTCTTTCCTCGATTCTTTCATTGTCCACACAAACCCTTTCGGCAACTTTTATTTCAAGCCCTACCGATTCTTTTGACCTTCCTACGTTTTACTCAGCATTACCACGTCCCACTTTCCAATAGGTTCCCAGAACCCCTAGTTCTTGTTATCAGCCCTGACACATTCCAGAAAGCCACACTCACTTCTCTCTGCTCTCAATTCTGCTCTATGATCGTCCCAGATCCACGTAACCCTATTAACCCACACTGCCGATCATAATACACCTCGTCTTCCTCTCAACATCCTTCGACATTCCTATACGTCAACACCATCGCGTATACTTTTTACGCCCTATTCTTTAGCGTAATCCCTCTATAATTATTCCGCCTCTCCCTATCCCCTCCCTCTTCTATAACTCTTTTGTGCCAAACAGTTACGCTTCGTTGTAAAAATTGGGCATCCCTGATGCGTTAGACCTTTTCCACTTCCTTATCTACTTTTCGATCTCCTCATCGTTCATCTTCTCTTGATCTACCTCTCTTGTTATTCTAATCCTCTCATCTATTTTCCTCCTCTTCTTTCCTTTCCATTATCAAATACAGTGCCTTTATCGTTTTTCTATCCACTCTCCCCTTCTTTTCGTTCCTACGCTCTTCTACCCTAATCTCTTTTTCCATATTCTGTATTCAACTTATTTTTTCTTCCTTATCGATACCAGCTCCATCTTCATTCTTTCTACTTTCTCCATCAGCTCTTTTGCCTCCTTTTTCCACTTCTCATCTCTTACTGTCATATCCTCCCTTATATTTTCTATCAGCTGCATAACCCTAGTTATTTCTTCCCTCAGCCCATTGATGTCGCGCATTAACACCCCGAGAGCCTCCTCCGTCGGTAACTGGGACCTTTCCATACAAACAGTACCTTTAAAAACCTGCAGATGTCTCTCAAAACTGTTGCCGCTCACCGCCCTACAATTTTTCTTCATTTTTTCTACTGTACCCCTAACAGCTCTTACAGAAACCCTCGTCTCTCCGCTAACGTCCCCCAGCAATACAAGAAGCACCCTTAGTCCTCTTGAACTTCCAGACTCCTGACCACAAACTCTCCTGATCCACTGCCAACTTAACCTCACTTTTCCTATTATGCCAAATCCAACCTCACAACTATTCTAAATATTAATTTTTAACTCCAAATTCACCCCTGATAACGCTACTGCCCTTCTAGGCCACCACCCTTACAGTCCTCTCACACCTTCCACACAACCTAAAAACAATTTTCTTACCACCTGTTACTGCAAACGTTTTTACTACCACGACTATCCTACAAGTCAGTAAATGCGCTTATTATAAAGTAGTAATCCAGGTACATGAATGCCCAATTCACGCGCCTATATTTACTGTTAGTATAAGAATCAGAAAATAAAAACCAAGGTAAGGGAACTTGCGCTTTGCGCACAGGCATTTACTACTAGTATTACAAAAATAAATCCAGGAGTGCAGGAGTACTTAAAAGTCCGCTTCACTAGATTGTATTTATTGCTAGTATTATCATTAGGAAATAAAAATCCAGGTACGTGAACGTGTGATTCGTAGGCAGGGATTTACTACTATAGTATTATAAAAAATAAATCTTTGGTGGCTAACGCGCTCTCTACATGCGTATTTAGTTCTACTATTAGAATTAGAAAAGGAAACCCAGGATAGTGGACGCGCGCTCTGCTCACAGCCATGCACCCCCAAATATAAATTCAGGGACAAGTTTTTCACCTACAATTCTAAATTCTATGATTTCATATTTCAACCACAGACTATAAATGCCTAAATGCAGAACTTACCAGAGCGCTTTTTTCAAAAAATGGCCTGGTTCTTGTTTTATCTCAATTAGTTGAAAATTGATGCATTTTTGCGCCTAGGAAGTAGCAAACCGCCATCATGAATGTATTCATGGCGAACATAGTTCTTGGGCCTCTGGCTGGCTATGAAACAGCGGGTGGTCTAGAGTGTTGTTTTTTCGACGATATTTAAAACATCGTGAACCTAGGATCGAGCCGAGAATTTAGATTGAGTGCCTCTCATGCCTCACTCAACTTTCCTATTGTTAGAGATTACAGTCGTTCAATTTCTGGATATACCTTTTTTCTCTCTTCTCCGATTGTAAGACAAAAAATACTGAAAGAAAAAGATGCTGCGTCCAAAATTGGAAACTGTTGAATCGGTAGAGTATGGAATTTAAATTTATTTTATTTTCATTTTCTTATTCGTTTCATTCCATCATTCATTTCATTATTTTAATTTCATGGTGACAATTTTCAATTGAAAACTCTGCAATTATAGACATTTATAATTTTCCTATCTTTTGTCTTGAGTCTTTATTTAATATAAATACAAATAATTGCATCACAATGAATGTGCTCTTAGTAAGAATTGATTAAATTTTTTGCTTCAAGATTCATATCATGTGGTGCAATTTCATTGCTTTTCATTCGAAAAATTAAAATATTATTCACAGAAAGCGGAGGAGCCTTCTTTTTCGATGTAGGGACCTAGCCATGGAATTATAAAATTAAATGGCACAATGTGTACTGTTTATACTATGTTAAAATTTAATAAAAATTATAAAGATATTTCCAATCTATTTACAAGCTGTAGTGTTTGCGAAATAAATCGATACTAATAAACTTTATTTCCAACACCCCCCCTACCCCACCCTCAGCTCCCCAAATATTGCCAAAAAATAAATAACTATATTTTAACGTTTATTATTGTTTATTTTTAGCAAATATCCGTCGTCTTTTTCATACAAATAATTACTAGTGGACAATTTGAATATTTTCCATTACTTTTTAAACAATTTTCAATTGTTTACAAAAATGTAAATTATTTAAACAATAATTTAATCCCAAAAAATGTAACAAACAATCGTATTTTCTTAATGAAATGTAATAGTTTGTCATTCTTTAGAGTAGTACATTTTTCTAAAAGCATATCATCATTTAAGCAATTATTTATTGTTTTTTTTCAAATTTCTTAACATTGAGCTAAAGATATCCACTTTTTATAAATTGGTATCCTATGCTACGTTTTGCTGAATAATTACATAATTTTGATACATTTCTTTTAATGTTTCATAAATTTCTGTTCGTTTAAACAATCCTAATTTGCTCAATCAGTTTGTTTACAATAACTAAATAGTGTATTGTATGACTGTATAGTGTATGCAAAGAATAGATAGACCACCTTTTAATTATTTGAGCAAACATAACTTGTTTAAATAATTACTTTTTGAAAAAT
The DNA here is from genome assembly GCF_010883055.1 of Belonocnema kinseyi. Classification (NCBI taxonomy): domain Eukaryota; kingdom Metazoa; phylum Arthropoda; class Insecta; order Hymenoptera; family Cynipidae; genus Belonocnema; species Belonocnema kinseyi. The sequence continues at coordinate 2,866,973 of NC_046661.1, read as the reverse complement.
ACTTTGTAAATAGTGTTTTCTGAGTTAAACATAATATTCCATGAATTCGAGGACTAGTAAATTTGGCTAAGACCTTAATGTTATATTGTTTATACAGTTAATTATTGATTTTTTTTTAAATTTCTGTCAAATAAGTATGGATGGTTTACATCAAGAAAACAACGTCAACAACATCAACAAAAATGTGCTTACAATAATAATGTATAAAAAGTGGACATCTCTGCCTCACTTTTGAGAAATTTTGAAAATAACAATAAATAATTGTTTAAATAATTACGTCAGCTGCCGTATTTTCCTTTCCTTTTTATACAGGACCTTGTATGTGCATGCCTCCATCTGAAATTTCCACCTGATCAACCTAAATGAAGGGTCCTTTACGTTAAAAAATCATGTAAAAGCTTGATGGTCCATTTGTATTATGAATCGACGTCCGAGAAGATATTAACGAAGCTGCTTAACCGCCTAGACAATTGCTAATGTTTCCTTTGCGGTAGTGGTGCAATTTAGCTCAAGTTCATTTAGAGTTCTTGAGATGTAACAAACTGGGTGTCCCTGTTGCGATAAAATTGCCCCCAGTCCAACATTACTTGCGTCGGTTGTCAAAGTAAATAAGTCCTTGATGTCGGGATATCTTAATACCGGTGCCGAGCAAAGAGCATCTTTCAGCATTTTAAAACTTGTTTCGCAAGATGGCGTCCAGTTAAAGGGACGGTTTTTGTTTGTCATTTCTGCGAAAGGTTTAGCTATCGTAGAGAAGTTATTATAATAAATTTTCGGTAATATCCAGCTAGTACCAAGAAAGACATAACTTCTTTTTGTTTCTCGGGTCTTTTGAAATTTTGAACGGCAGATAATTTATATGGGGTTGGTTTCACTACGTTTTCTGTGATCACGTGTCCCACATATTCTAATTCCGGTCGAAGAAACTCACACTTGTCTGGTTGGCGTGTCCAGGGATTTTGCAGTGACTGCAAAATAACTGGATTCTCTGTTACAAATGTATGCTGTAATTTGGAGGATTGTTCAATTAAGCGTATTTTTGTTTATTTAAATGGGAGTTTAAGGTTTTAAAAGGACATTTAATGACAGTTGTGCGAATTGGTATTTGGCGCTTAATCGTGTTTTTGGATTGGCGAATGTTACTTCTTTCCGTTAACCGGACTTCGGATTGGATTGCCATTCTTTGTGCTTCTTTAACATCGCTGGGATTTTTGCTTGAAACTTGGTCTGAAATTTCTTCTCTTAAAATCGTGATGTATTCTTCGAGAACTGTTTGCTCTTCATTTTTTTTGCAAATTTCTCGTTCATGTGTTAAGGGATTTTTCGACTGAACAGCATACAAAAGTTCGTACATTCTTTGGTTGAATCATGCATTGAAATTCTGCGTACTTTCCCCAGCTCATTAAATTACTTGTGAGAGTTTTGTGCGATGAGTTTCTAGTGATGCGGTAGTTCCAAAATTAGTCCTAAGAGCTTTGAAAAGATCATCATAACCCTGAATTGATAAGAAACGAATGGATTTTTCCGCTTCTTCTTCGATTTTTTCCGCGATGATCCAGTAGAATCCTAGGATCAATTGGATCAGATTCTACATGCAACGCGTCATCCATTATTTGCTAAAAAGCGAATTTCTTCTTTACGAGTCTTTATGGGCATTTCCATGTTGGACATACAGTTTGATAATTTTTGTAGCATGCAGATTATATCTGCATTTGTAGCTACTAGGGGGATATTTTCCCTCTGTGAAGATGGATTTTTCTTAATTCCGTCTGTCAGGGCTTCTCTCTTTTCAGCATTGTGTGTTTAGTCGTGTACCTAATTTTGCATTTCCTACTTATGTTAACGTATGTCAGGTGGTATGTCGCACCGCGTTATCTATTATATATATCGTTCGTGAAAATAAAATACTCACGTACGCGTATAGTCCGTGACGAAGTGAACCCTCTAGCCAGTGAGTATTTTCTAATTTAAATTGATTATTTGAAACGAAAGTGCTACAACTTTGGCCAAATATTATGAATGAATCGATGAAGGTTTTTTAACGAAAAGTCTAGTCTCGCGTAGATGACTAGCCTTACGAGGTTTTAGAGAGTCGTTACAAAACACTCCTTTTTCTTTAAAAAAATGTTTTTTCCTCTTCTTTTTACTCACTTGCGATTTCCCGTGAAGATTGTTGGTGGTTGCTTCAGTGCATCTACTCGATCTGGCCAGACGTGTGTTTCAAAATCCGTAAATTCGGCAATTCCAACTGTGCCAACTTGGTTGGGTGACGTCTCGCCTTTTAGGCTAATTTTCTAGTTTTCACTTTCTTCCAATTATGTAAATAAACTAATTATGCTAATTAAAATTGAATCAATCCATGGTTTCATATTTTGGGTTTTTGTAACTTATCTGCATCTAATGACAAAAAAAGCCAGAAAAAATATTCAAAATTGTGGCTTCAAAATGGAATCCCGTTTTGCCATTCTAATAAATCTCCTTAATGCGCGCTTGACGCGCTTGTATCTCTTACAAGTATGAATATTATTAAATAAAAACACATGTAAGTGAGAGCGCCCTTTTTGCACGGACATTTAGAATTTTTTACAAAAATTTGTCATGAGGAGAACCGCAGAATTTCGCCGGGAGCGGGTGCTAATCTGAAAAATTGCACCCGCTTCCAGCGAAAACGCGGTAAAATTTCAGCCATAACCACGTCTCACAACCATGAGATAGGTGGCTACAGTCTGTAAAGGAATCAATACGACGACCCAGCAAAAGCCTCGTGGACCCTAAGAACACGGAGCGACCCAAGGACAACCGCCTTCTGCATTTTTCCCGCAAGTGTTCTAGCATATTGTTGACACGCAGGGATGCTTTTTAGGCTATTAGCAAATGAAAGATTGGCACCTCCAAGAGCGCCGATGATAAGGACGATCAGCTTAACAGAATATTCCGGGTACAATCGTTGCAACTCCCTTATAAGCTCTCGATACCTCTCTTTCTTTACATTCTCCTAGGCTATGATGTTTTTGTCAGCTGGTGCCGAAAATTCGATAACGACCATGGTTCGCTTCTCGAAGTCAAGAAGAACCATGTCAGGCCTCGAGTGAGCAACAGA
>NC_046661.1:2861708-2863773 GCF_010883055.1 Belonocnema kinseyi | reverse complement strand
TGGGCATTCTTTATCAGGTGTTATGAGGGCAAGACATAACTCCTTGAAGCTATTTATATTTTCTGAGTCTTCGTCCAGTCTATGCTGAACTTCGTAGACTTCCCTCCAAAATACTTCGACCTCCTCTGGTTTGGGCGGGTGTTCGACATCAACTGGAGGGTCTTGGAAGAGTCGAGATGGGTCAGAGAGAAACTGTTGATTTTCTCTGACCCATCTCTCCCTCCGTTCTACACTTCTCTTAGCGTCAGATAGTATCCGTATTCTCTCAACAATATGCTGCCTGATGGTCAGCAGCTTTGACTTGTTAAGTGTGTGATAACGGGTCCGGAGTTCGCGCGCGAACTTTCGAACCTTGGTGGTAAAATTCCTGCTAGATGTGATGTAGTCAATCACACATTGAATGCGGGACGCGTACTAAATTGCCCAGCCTATCTTTATGGCAAGTTGATGCATTCGTCTTTTGGTCTTATGATCAGCCGTTAGTTTTGTTTTACGGTTCGCATCGGCCAAAGCTCTCACTGCATTATACACACAATAATTGATAGTCCAGAGGTCGGATTCAGCCTGCAGCTGAATTCGGCATGCAGCCGTGCCATGTAACCCCGTTCACGGGCCACACTCGCATCGTAGCAGTCTAGCAAGTCGTGATGCAGTTGCTCCGTCGACCCAGAGGTCACGAGATCCCGCCGATCCATCACATTGAATCCATTTTCATTGGCTCACCCAGCTCTAGATTGGTCGGAATTGTTGGCCGACCCATTGTCGGGAGCCCTGCGCGTTCTGTTGTTTTGAATCGCAATTACTACAACTATGTTTGGTGTTGTCATTGTTGTTCCCACGAGAAGTTAGGGAAAGGGGTTCGTCCATCCTTGTAGAGCCCCGCATGCAAGGATAAGGCTGCTTACTCTGAGAGGTCGCCCAGTATCCCAGAGTCACCGTTCTAGACACCTCAACCAGGTGCCATTCAGCTTTCGGCACGGTTATCACACCTCCCTTCGGTTTGATTCTAGAGGAATATAATATATATATATATATATATATATACAGGATACCAGGCGACCTTTCAGAGTAAGCAGCCTTATCCTTGCATGCGGGGCTCTACAAGGATGGACGAACCCCTTTCCCTAGCTTCTCGTGGGAACAACAATGACAACACCAAACATAGTTGTAGTAAGTGCGGTTCAAAACAACAGAACACGCAGGGCTCCCGACAATGGGTCGGCCAACAATGCAGACCAATCTAGAGCTGGGGGAGCCAATTAAATGGATTCAATGCGATGGATCGGCGGGATCTCGTGACCTTTGGTTGGACGGAGCGACTGAATCACGACTTGCTAGACTGCTACGATACGAGTGTGGCCCGTGAACGGGGTTACATGGCACGGCTGCATGCTCTGTGGTGCGAGAAACACCCGGAGCTATCGCACTTTTCGCAGCAACGTCTGCGAAACCATGCTGAACTACTCCGTAAAAGGGGCGATTTAAGCGGAACGCCTACTCTACCACAGCTAGAACAAGCCGGCAACAAAGAAAGGGAGGCGATACTAAGACCAACCGCGGGCAGGCATCCAATAGATGAAGAGCGATGCTTTACGACCCGGAGAAACATCAACACCAAGGTTTCTCTCAAGCCTAACGATCTGGCTGAAATGGATGCCGAGCTTCATGGACATTTTTCCGGTGAATCCGACCTCTGGGCTATCAATTATTGTGCGTATAATGCAGCGAGAGCAGCGACCGCTAAGGGTCAGAGAAAATCAACAGTTTCTCTCTGACCCATCTCGGCTCTTCCAAGACCCTCCAGTTACTGTCGAACACCCACCCAAACCAGAAGAGGTCGAAGTATTTTGGAGAGAAGTCTACGAAGTTCAGCATAGACTGGACGAAGACTCAGAAATTATAAATAGCTTCAAGGAGTTATGTGTTACCCTCATAACACCTGAGAAATAATGCCCACCCATCTCTACCGAGGAGGTGAAAAAAGTATTAATAGGGATGAAGAACTATTCCGCACCGGGACCAGATTGTATCAAAACCTTCTGGTGGAAGAAGTTTTCTTCAACCC
>NC_046661.1:2860166-2861608 GCF_010883055.1 Belonocnema kinseyi | reverse complement strand
CTCATCCGACAGATTTGGTCTTCCGAACTGTCGGCGAGGAACAAAGTATCTGCAACGAACATCCTTGCCGTCCCGGTACTACTCTATTCATTTTGAGTAGTTACATGGACGAAGAACGAGCTCAGATCTCTTGACATCGGGATAAGAAAGGTTATGCACATGAACAAAAGCATGCATCTTAAGTCTTCCGTTCCGCGACTGTACATCTCACGACGTCAAGGGGGTCGCGGAATATTGAGTCTTGAATGTCTTCACAACAGGATTATACTGGGTGCAGCACATAGAGTTGCAAATGGAAGAGACCCTCTTCTTAAAATGGTCAAGAATCACGAGGAAGTAGGCAAAGGAGCATTTCTGTACAAAGCAGCGGAGAAGGCTGCTAAAACACTCGGACTTGACTTCAGTATTAGGGGTGAGCAAAATGCATCAAATCTAATCCATCTCGAGTACTCACTCCTGAAAGCCCGGATTAAGAAAGCACAAGAGAAAAACTTTCGTGAATAACTCCTAGATAAGAGGATGCACGGTATCTTCCACAGAAATGTGAAGGATCAGTCAATGTCTTGTGAGCTAACGCTTGTTTTCCTTAAATCGCCCGGATTGTAGTCTGGTACAGAGGGTTTCATTTTCGCATGCCAAGACGGTGTCATTTCCACCTTAACATACCGTCATCACATTTTGAGCCAAGACATTCCCGATGATACGAGTAGCTGCAGGGCGTGCCGTGCACACCCCGAGCATTTAGCTCAAATACTATCTAGTTGTCCAACACACGCGGGAACGATCTACTTTCAAAGGCACAATGCGGCACTAAGAGTACTTTATTACCATCTCTGTCACTCCGACGGCATTCACCTTAATATCGCTACTCTAAATGCTCCTAGGGAAATTGAGTCAATTGTCGAGAATGGGAATTGCCGTATATACTGGAACTTTATGTTCTCGACAATTGTTTCTGTTGCTCACTCGAGGCCTGACATGGTTCTTCTTGACTTCGAGAAACGAACCATGGTCGTTATCGAATTTTCGGCACCAGCTGACAAAAACATCATAGCCAAGGAGAATGAAAAGAAAGAGAGGTATCGAGACCTTATAAGGGAGTTGCAACGATTGTACGCGGAATATTCTGTTAAAATGATCGTCCTTGTCATCGGCGTTCTTGGAGGTGCCAAGCTTTCACTTGCTAATAGCCTAAAAAGCATCCCTGCGTGTCAACAATATGCTAGAACACTTGCGGGGAAAAATGCAGAAGGCTGTTGTCCTTGGGTCGCTCCATGTTCTTAGGGTCCACGAGGCTTTTGCTGGATCGTCCTATTGATTCCTTTACAGACTGCAACCATCTATCTCACGGTTGTGAGACGTGGTTATGGCTAAAATTTTACCGCGATTTCGCTGGAAGCGGGTGCAATTTTTCAGATTAGCACCCGCTCCCGGCGAAATCC
>NC_046661.1:2857053-2860066 GCF_010883055.1 Belonocnema kinseyi | reverse complement strand
CAACTTTATTTATAAAACAAGCTTTTGCTCCACGACGTGGAGCCTCTTCAGATTACGTTTTCTGTGTATCTCCTTACCAATCTAAAGATAATATAACGGATTTTTTATATAATTAAATTATATTTATAAGAAATTTTAGATATTGGAGAAATATAGAACATAACCTATAAACTTAGCGACGTGACAGTTACGTTTCGGAAAAGACTATGGTGTACCTTTTTAGGTTAAAAAAAGAAAGAAGCAAAAAAAGTTCTTAAGATAATTAAGGAAAACATACTTTTTTCCCCTGTTTTTGCATCAAAAATGTAAAAAAAATTTACAATAAAATCGTGGGCCAACACACAGTGTTGTTCGCTACTTCAGGAGAATGACATTTGCACATTTGTATATTTTTTTTAATTGTAAAACTGGAGCACGGTGTATTAAAAGGTTTGCCTTTTGATTATGTATTCTTCTACAGACATGTGGACGATATCGTCACATTCGTGCATGAAGATGATATTAATCAACTTTTACAGGCTTTTAATGCATATCATTCCACAATCCAGTTTACTATCGAAATGGAAGAGCTTGATAGACTGAATGTTTTGGACGTTACTATCATTCGAGAAAATAATAAACTTACTACAAACTGGTACCATAAAGACACTAATTCAGGCAGATATGTAAATTTCCTTTCTAATATTACGACTAAAGACAAAATATCTGTGATTTATGGTCTTACAGATAGGGTTACTAAATTATCAGAGCCTAAATTTAGAAACGACAATATTCTTAAAGTTAAAGAAAATTTAAAATATTATAATTTTCCAACTAAATTCATAAACAAATACATTAATAGACGGATAGAACAGATAGAGAATATAAGTATAAAATCTCAAGTTCAAAAGTCACGGACGCTCGACTCCAAACATTTGTCATTTTACCTTTCGCTAATGAACTCTCCAGATTTTTCGAAAAAAAATGTTTCAAAAGAATATGACATCAAAGTAGTATTCACATATCAAAAAGACTTATATGAATGTTTTTCCAATCACAAAGATATTACTCCTTTCAATAAAAGACACACGTAATATATAGCATTCCGTGCGAATGTGGTTTAGTTTACATAGGACAAACCAAACGATACATAAAAACTAGGATCAAAGAACATAAAAACGATTGCAAAAAAGATGCAAGAGGTACTGCATTGGTTGATTTACTTTTAAATTGAATTAAAATGTAATTGTATTGTAATAAATATTTTTAGCTGACATCTTTTATGGAAAAAATAGTCATTTTGCAATTAACATTTACTGTCTATGAATAATATTATTTTCTTGTTTTAATAAAAAGCGGTAGAAATTCCACCAAATGAAACTATACGTTTGAAGACATTAAAATTTTTAATTGATAAACATATTGAGTTGAAATTTAAAATAATTAATTTTTTAAATAAATATGATTTACAGCGTTCTTGCATGTATAATTAGCGATTTGGAGTATTTAGATGTAGAGTTAAATTTTATAGGAATACCGCCTCCCTCACGATTATTAATTGAAGTAAACAATAATTCGTAGATTTCTATGTTTGTGTAATTAATTATGAATTAAATAAATTATAATGAAACGATAAAATTGTATAATAAATATATTTTTTATATTATTTTTTTATATAATATTTTATAAAAATTTATGTATCTTACTATGTATGTAAATTTAAAAAAAATTATTTTTTTATATAATATTTTATAAAAATTTATGTATCTTACTATGTATGTAAATTATGTCCTGATTTTTTCAATTGAGAACCCCATAATTTCAAAATTGAACAAATGTATTTTTGAATTTTACTCGTGTGGTTCATATGAATAAATAAATATTTTGCCTAACATTTCTCAATTTAAACTAAAAGGTCAGAAATTATTGGAAAGTTTCAAACACATTTATCTCTTAATTGTTAGTTTGTAATAAAATAATCTGTAAATGAACTATTTATTGTCGCGGGCACATTCTCATCGGGCGCTGAGCCCGTGGCTCTCTTTGACACTTTTTGTCGTATTTTGTGTCATTTGGTTCAAAATTTGAATGTTGTGATGTCAAATTTCGGGAAATTCTAATACTTTCTCCATCATAAATAATGAGAATGTAATAAATAAATACAAATTTGCATCACTTTCTTGGGCGAATAACTTTTTTATATCAATTTGTTTTTGTAGCTTTTGTTGAATTCCACAAATTTATCATTTTTATTTTTAATACCATTTTTATTATCAATACCAAAACTACGTGTCATGTCAAAAAATAATTAATAACAAATTTGGAGCTCTTTTTCGGGTAAATAATTTTTGTTAAATAAATTTTTTTGTAACTTGTATCATTTTTTCACGACGTTTTTTTTATATTTTCAATGTTATTTTTCGCGAATAAAACAAAAGGTACGCCTTCTATCAACAAGTGATTATTAACGAATTTGTAGATCTTTTTTGAGATCACAATTCTTGTTGATTCATCTTCTTTCGTATCCTGCATAGTTTGACCACAAAATGGGATTTTTCATATCTCATTATTTTTTGTGCAATAAAAATTAGAATTTTCAATTTTACAAGAAAATCCAAAAAGTTTGTATGATAATCTTGTGGGGCTTTTAAAAAGCAACGTTTTTCTTTACTTTTTTTTATATCGTACGTTGTTTGGCTTATAATTTTGATTTTCCATTGATATAAAACATTTTAAAAATGCTATAACTGAGATTTTTTTGTACTCGTATGTATAAAAGTCATCAGGATAAATTGTTTGGCCTTCTGAGTACTATTAATAGCCGTAAATAAAAATTTTAAGTATAAAAAATGGTCCCAAAACTTATATTTTTATCCAAAATGGCTCTTAACGAACTCGTCCTTTCTTTTCGGACTTGTCGGACCTTTCTTTCCTTATCCTTTCTCAATCATAAATAATGAGAATGAGAAAAATTAGAGGCCCTTTAATATACTTGTTCTCTGTCATTCTTTTAATTGTTGTAATTTCGTTTTCT
>NC_046661.1:2849851-2856953 GCF_010883055.1 Belonocnema kinseyi | reverse complement strand
ATAAAAATCGAATCTTTAAGGGGTCTTCAGTAAACTGCATTACCAATTGCATGGGGGGGGGGTGTTTATACTAAAAACTATGGTTCGAACAGGGGTTGGGGGTCAGTGGAAGAAAAGTTACGAAATTAGATAACATATAGTATCTTTCCTTATTATTAACTTTTAAAGAATTGTTCTTTTTTTGTCTGTTTTTAAGAAATCCCCTTTTCTCGTTTTTTCGCTTAAATCCTTTTTGGTAGAAAGTCGACTATTATATTTGTGGTTCAGAATTCAACTCGTTTGGTTAAAAATTCTAGTATTCAGTTACAAATTTTATTATTCTGTAAAAAATGCAACTATTTTGTTAAAAAGTCATCTTGTTTCGTTAGGAATTCAGAAGCTTGGTTAAAAGTTGAACTAATTTGTAAAAAAATTATTCTTTTGGTTTTAGATTCACCTCTTTGGTCGAAAATTTAACTATTCTATTTTTAGAAAATTAATCTTCTCCGCATAAAAAGTCATTTTTAGGCGGAACTCTTTTGTTGAAAATGTAACTATTTTGTTGAAAAATCGTTTTTTTAAATAAGAATTAATTTTTTTAACTAACAACGTAAACATTTCATTTTTGATTTAAATTGATATTTTGATTAAAAATTAATATCTTCTGATTTAAAATTGTTTCTCCCGGCTTTAAAATTCAACAATTTTCTTAAAAAATAATATATTTTGTTGAAAGCTCGTCTTATTTTGGTAGATCATTAATACAATGCTGGAAAATCCATTTCTTTGGTTAAAAATTTAACTATTTTTTCGCAGTTTATCTTCTTTAATTGAAAATTAAACGACTTGGTTAAAAGTTGAACTTTATCATTAAAGATTCGTATTTTTGGACTCCCTTTGATCTTTGGGTTTGACTCTTTTGTTGAAAATTTAATTTCTCGATTTAGTTGAAAATTAAACTTTTTTTAACATGTAACAATTTTCTTGACATTTTGGTTTTTTTTTGTTCAAACTTAATTTTTTATCTGAAAATTTGCAATTTTACATTTTTGTTAGAAATATATACTTTTTAAGTTTAAAATTTAATTATTTTTTAGAACATTCTTTTGTTTTGTTGATAATTCATCTTTTTGGTCAAAAATTAATTTTTTTTATTTTTTCACATCGTCTTTTTATTAAAAATGCAATTGTTAAGTTCTAAATAAGTATATTTCGAATAATGATTTAACAATATGGTAGAAAATTAAAGTAGGATTCGTTTGTTAATGAACTTTTCCGTGTTTTTTTCATGTTTGTTAAATTAGTTTTTTTTTAAATCATATTTCTGCAAGATTTACCTCTTTGGCTTAAAAGTGAATATTTTTTGTTGATAATCTGGTTTCTTTGTGTTAAAAACTACTTTTCTTGAAAATTGCAACATGTCTATTCTTAATGAGAAATGCATCCTTTATAAGTTGAAAATTCAAATATTTGGTTGAAAATTCATGGAATTTGTTAAAAATTCGTCTTTTTTGCTGTAAGGCATAGCATATATATATAGTTTTTCTGTGTTATTGGAAATTTAAAAAAAATTCAGTTGAAGAAATAAATAAAATCAAAATTTTTTCAATCCTTGGTGGGAACTGTTTTACAATTACGAAAAAGTATAACTATTTTTACAGGAAAACACCAATGAATATAATAATTTTTTCAAATACTGAGAAATCCAGGTGGCCATTTTAATCAAGGAAACAAATTTCCGGTCATTTCCCGGCTCGCAAAAAATTATTGAATTATTTTAATTCTTTGGAATTCTTTCCTTTTTCATTTTTTTTGTAATAGCCTTAGTTGCTGAGATGCACCCCTAAGCGCCTTATATTTCTTTAGAATTTTTTTGGATTCTTCGATTCTTTGAATTATTTTTATAAACTTTTTGGATCTCTTTGAAGTTGTGAATTCTGATGAGCAATTGCAACTGGTTAACTGCCCTCAAACTTCTAAAATTAAATTTTAATGTGTAAGGCATAGTCTAGTTACTGGTTTTTGTAATTAAACAAATTATACGGAAAAAGATTATACGTTTCATTTGATCAAGAAACAAAAACAAACCAAAAACAGAATTTTAATATAATTTTGATAAATAATTAAATGAGTAGTGAAAACCTTAAATTTTTCCTCGGAATTAAATGTAAATTGTCAATTCGACACTACAGAGAAGTGTAAATATTACTTCAGTTATACCTTAATTATGCGAAAAAATAATAAAATATTTTAGGATTTAAAAATACATGTAGGATAAATTTATACAGGGAAGTATTCGAAACTTCAATTTATATTTTTATAAAAATTATATTTTCTTAAATAATGTTTGAAATTTCGCTACAATTCTAAAATATGACAAGAATTTTTTGAAACTTATTTGTATAGTATTTGGAAAATTTCTCTTTTAAAAGAAACAAGACGAGGAATTAATTTAACTTTTTCATTTAACTAAATTCTGAAAATTTTTAAATTTATTTACTTTTTAAATTTATTTACTAACTCGAAAATGTCCCTTTAAAAAAAAACGTAAAAGAAATTAATTAATTTTAACATAATAATAAATATAATAATTTTAGGCCCGCATTAATTTTAATATTTTCGGCGTGCACTGACAACCCCGAGTCAGCTATAGATATAACTGGCGAAGGCAAGCGCGAGAAACAGAAAATCACCGGCACTTTCGGTTTGTCTTTCGCCTTGGCCCCACCCCTCCCGAAGACGTAGGCAAAGGACGCGGTTGCCATAGAAACATCGAAAAGTTGAAGAGGGCAGCACCTCGAGGCATGCAAAAATGTAGTTAGATATATATATATCGTTCTCCCACTCCGACCTCCCGTGCCGCATCTATGCTTATAATATCTTTGGTAGAATGTCATTCTCCTGAAATAGCGAACAACACTGTGTGTTGGCCCATGATTTTATTATAAAAATTTTTTTACAATGTTGACGTAAAAACAGGGGAAAAAGTATGTTTTTCCTTAATTATCTTAAGAACTTTTTTTGCTTCTTCCTTTTTTTTAACCTAAAAATGTACACCATAATTTTTTCCGAAACGTAACTACCGCGTCGGTAAGTTTATAGGTTATGTTCTATATTTCTTCAATATTTAACATTACTTGTAAATATAATTTAGTTACATAAAAACTCCGTTCTGTTTCTTTAGATTGGTAAGGAGATATACAGAAAATGTAACCTGAAGAGCCTCCACCTCGTGGAGCGAAAGCTTGTTTTATAAATAAACTTTAGAAGATCTTATAATATCTTATAATAACTTATAATATATTTACAAGTAGTATATGGAACTCGAAATTGAGAGAAGTGAATGGGCGTTTTATATGCCTGTATTTACTGCTAGTATTGGCATAAGGAATAAAATCCTGGTTTAATGAACCCGCGCAATTCGCGCGTGCATTAGGGCCTATAAATTCAGGAACGTAAAAGCGCGCTGCACGCGCCTTCATTTACAGCTACACAAAAAATGTAGTGATTGAAACTTTTTTCGGGTCACTTTCTCACAAACTCATTTGAAACTTGAGCTATGTTTGTTATCAAGATGAATGCATCCACTGAAAAGCAATTTAATCACTTTCAATGTCCATATAAATACCAATCCAAGGAAGAATACCCGCACTTTGCGCCCGTGAATTTACAGTTTATATTAAGCAATATAAATCCAGGGACATCACTGCATGCTTCGTGCAGGTGCATTTCCTGCTAGTTCATATTTAAAAAGTGTAGCATTGTTTGTTGCTAATATCACAAATATAAGAAAATCTCAAATTCTACCTGATATATAGATGCTGTAAAATGCAATGATTGAGTCGGATGACCATGAAGTTTCCGGCTTCTTTTCCGTCTAAAATTGGAAGATGTTCGTTGAAAGCGCAGGCTTTAAATTTACCGTCTTGATATAAGCCATGAGTTTCCTATCGAGCCAGGGCTATCTTAGGAGGCTAAGGCCAATAATTATACATTATTCCATGCCTTTAATGCAAACTGGGCTCAATGATTCTTTGTATATTAATTTGCACAGCTTTTCGTAATTTATAGCATTCTAAATTTCTTTATGAAAAGAAGGCTATTTATATGTGAAAAAAACTTCAAAAACTATTTTCATCAGTATAACAGATTTGCTGTCTTTTTCTTCATCGGAAGAAGGTTAACGATATGAAGCTGACTCGACAATAATTCATTTTTGTAACAAATGCACGGAAAGCTTTATTTTGGATGTGTATTGGGTGAGTCGAAAAGAAATCTGGGAATCGAAATTGGTCTTATGTAGAAAAGTAGGATCTTAGACCACTGAAAAAGTACTTCTATTTGTATTTAGTTATGAAGTCCCTAGACTGAAAAGTCCTCTAAGGAACGGATAATATAGTATCACTTAAATTATACGGTCTTCAGGTCTAATGAAGGTATATATCTAACATGGTTGTATTGTAAAATAAAATAAAATAATGTAGAAGATAAACATAGGAAATAAAGAGACTACTAATAAAATTTAGCATAGAATTAAAAGTAACAATAATAATAATGCACGCTGGCTTTCTAGGTTTAAAAATCTAGAGATCTAAATGGATAAATTAAGTAATGTAATAAAAGCTACCAATAAGTAATTTCAATAATAGTTTTATCATTATGAAAGAGATATTCGTAAAATTATTTTTTAAAATGAAAGATATTTAGCGAATTTCTTCTCGACTAGGGTACCTTGTCCCAGAGTCGCGCTCCCCTAACAATAAAGGATTTCTGCAGCTTACAGGTACTATGATGTGGAGCAGTAAGGAACGCTTTTCTTTCACAAAGTTTTGGCTGATTGAATTGTTTGTTGTTGCTAGATTTGAAAAAGTCAAGGAGATATTTAGGTGCCTCATTATGAAATATATTATATAGAAGATTAACCATAAAAAATTGTCTTCTCTTGGCAACATTTAGGAGGCCAGCGCGTTGCCAAAAGTATAATTAATTTGGTGTCGATTGATGAACGCCTTCAATTTGCGGGTTGAAAAATTCTTATGTTTTACAGTTTTTATATTTTCGTGTAAAAATTTATGTTCAATAGTTTTCTGATAAAAAAAAAAGTTTTGTGTTTTGTGTTGAACATTTTTTACCGTTGAAGCTGAACTTTATTTCTCACACCTGGGGTCTTTTACAGCTAAAAATACAACAGAAACAAGCAGATATAGTCTATATGAGGAAAAAACAGAAATAAATTGCGTTAAAAAATTTCGAATTTCTCTATTGTACAAAATTAATATTATGCTTGTGTATTTTTGCCTGAAAAAACAAAAGTGAGAGATTTCCTTTTTTATTTTTAAATCAAACATTCTCTTGATGCGATCAATTAATCCATAATTATTTAATATAATTACATTGTTGGTGTTAAATCCACGTTCGTTTATTTTATATCGTTTGAAAATGATTGTTCTAAAATTAAAAGAGTTTTCAATTTAACAATTTGAATCACATTCAAAAGTATAAAATATCAAACTGGAAGCGCTTACAATTTTATAAACTTAGAATTAAATTATTTTATAATAAATGGGTTCCAAATTTAACAATACTTGAATTCCAATGACTTTAAGAATGAAAAATACAAAATGAAAGCCTAAATCTTTCCATAATATAACAAATGATAAGTTTTCTTTTCTTAAAGTTATTAAAATTAAAAATAATTCTCAATTAATAAGAATTCAATGGAAAAAGATCCAAATTTGGAAAATAACAATACTGAAATTAAATATAACAGAAAATACAAAAGTTTAGATTTGGAAGAAATTAAAATTCTAACCAAATATATAAAACCGAAAAATTAATGCAATTTGAAAAAACTTTTAAATTCAGAAAATTTTTAATTCACGCAACTCAAGTTCAAAATGCATTTGAATTTTAAACTTGTATTATTGTAAAATAATGTATGCAAAAAAATACCAATTCGCTCACCTCACTAGTCCAGAAAATGTAATGCTCTTTTATTGAAGAGATTAAAATTGTTAAAAAATTGTAGGCTGCAGAACTTTTTAGATAAAGAACTTTAATTTGCAAAATATTTGTTTACGCAAATAAACTTAAATTTTCTCCTTTTAAACATAAAACCCTATGGATCTTAAAATTATATTTTTGCACAAATTAAATCGATTGTGAAATTGAGTCCTTTTTTAAAACATTATTGTAAAGGATTTCTTGTAACCGTAACGGTATAAATTTCTCGTAATAAGGGGGACAAAATGTCAAAATGACTTAGTATTTCGTAAATGTCACAATGAAATTAAGGTTAATTCAACAGTTATCCTTCAGTAAAATAAACGTCTATTCGCTCGCATAACACACTGTACGACATGTAAAATCCACTGAATCGAGATTAACGTAGTAACGTATTAGTTTACTTAGCTCGCTCCTAAAGTCGCAACACAACCTACCCGTGCGGGTTTTGGGACAAGCATACATACGACAAGCGTTCCCCGGCATCACTTCACACAAGGTAAAGGCTTCTACGGGCATCGCTTCCCCGAGTCGCATGGTTGCCTTGGACATCACTTCCCCAAACCCTGAGGCTAATAAGGGAATCACTTCCACAGTATATTAGAACGTACACGAAGCAGAGCTTATTTTAGGCATATCTTCCCCGGGCATCACTTTCCATGCGAAAGTATGGCATAAATGGGCATGTCTTCCCTGGGCATCACTTCCCCAGTGAAATATAGAAATATCGAGACTGTGGCAAAACTGGGAATGTTTTCCCCGGGCATCAATTACCCAGTGAAATTTAGAAATGTAGAGACTATACAAAAAACTGGGTATGTCTTCCCCGGGGATCACTTCCCAAGTGAAATTTAGAAATGCAGAGACTATAGCAAAAATGGGCATGTCTTCCTCGGGCATAACTTCCCCAGTGAAATTTATGAATATAGAGACTATGGCGAAAATGGGCATGTCTTCCCCGTGCATCACTTACCCAGTGATATTTAGAAATATAGGGACTATGGAAAAAATGGGCATATCTTCCCCGGGAATCACTTCCCCAGTGAAGCTTGGAAATACAGAGACTATGGCAAAAATGGGCATGTCTTCCCCGGGCATCACATCCCCAGTGACATTTAGA
>NC_046661.1:2845261-2849751 GCF_010883055.1 Belonocnema kinseyi | reverse complement strand
ACAGAGACTATGGCAAAAATGGGCATGTCTTCCCCGGGCATCACATCCCCAGTGACATTTAGAAATATACAGACTGGCGAAAAAGGGCATGTCTTCCCCGGGCATCACTTCCCAAATGAAATTTATAAATACAGAGACGATGGCAAAAATGGGCATGTCTTCCCCGGTCAACACTTCTCCAGTGGAATATAGAAATAAAGAGACTATGGCAAAAAAGGGCATGTCTTCCCCGGGCATCACGTCCCCAGTGAAATTTAGAAATATAGAGACTCTCGGGTGACTGACCTCGCCAATAGCAGCAACGCGCCCCGTTCCAGGTTTTTCCAACCCTCGGGTGACTGACACAGTGATTCACTGGGAAAGTGATGCCCGGGGAAGACATTCCCATTATTGCCATAGTCTCTAAATTTCAATATTTTACTGGGGAATTGATGCCCGGGAAAGAAATGCCCATTTTTTCCATAATATCTAACTTTTAGTATTTTACTTGGGAAGGGATGCCCGAAAACACATGCCCATCTTTGCCATAGCCTCAATATTTCTACATTTCACTGGGGAAGTGATGCCCGGGAAGACATGCCCATTTTTGCCATAGTCTCTATAGTTCTAAATTTCACTGGGGAAGTGATGCCCGGGGAAGGTATGCCCGTTTTTGCCACTGTCTGACGATTTCAATACTTCAATTGGGAAGTGATGCCCGGGGATGACATGGCCATTTTTGCCATAGTCTATACAATTTCAATACTTTACTGGGTAAGTGACGCCCGGGGAGGACATGCCCATTTTTGTCACAGTCTCTAGATTTCAATATTTCACTGGGGAACTGATGCCCGGGGAAGACGTACCCATTTTCGCCATAGTCCCTATATTTCTAAATTTCACTTAAAAGTGATGCCCGGGAAAGACATGCCTATTTTTGCGATAGTCTCTATATTTCTAAATTTCACTGGAAAGTGAAGCCCAGAGAAGACATGCCTATTTTTGTCATAGTCTGTATATTTCTAAATTTCACTGGGGAAGTGACGCCCGGGGAAGACATGCTCATTATTACCATAGTCTCTAAATTTCAATATTATACTGGGGAAGTAATGCCCGGGAAAGGAATGCCCGTTTTTTCCATAATATCGAAATTTTAATATTTTACTTAGGAAAGGATGCCCGAGAAGATATGCCCATTTTTGCCACATTCTGACGATTTTCATATTTCAATTGGCAAGTGATGCCCGGGGAAGATATGCCCATTTTTGCTATAGTCTCTATATTCCTAAACTTCTCTGGGGAAGTGATGCCCCGGGAAGACATGCCCATTTTTGCTATATTCTCTATATTCCTATATTTCACTGAGGAAGTAATTCCCGGCGAAGACATGCCCATTTTTGCCAAATTCTCTAAATTTCAATATTTTACTGGGGATGTGATGCCCGGGAAAGAAATGCCCATTTTTTCCATAATACCTAAATTTTAGTATTTTACTTGGGAATGGATGCCCGAGAAGCCATGCCCATTTTTGCCACAGTCTGACGATTTCCATATTTCAATTGGCAAGTGATGCCAGGGGAAGTATGCCCATTTTTGCCATAGTCTCTATATTCCTAAATTTCCCCGGGGAAGTGATGCCCGGGGAAGACATGCACATTTTTGCCATAGACTTTATATCCCTAAATTTCACTAGGGAAGTGATGCCCGGGGAAGAGATGCCCATTTTTGCCATAGTCTTTATATTTCTAAATTTCACTGGTGAAGTGATGCCCGGGGAGGACATGCCCGTTTTTGTCACATTCTGACGATTTCAATACTTCAATTGGGAAGTGAAGCCCGTGGAAGACATGGCCATTCTTTCCATAGTCTCTAGATTTCAGTATTTAACAGGGGAAGTGATGCCTGGGGAGGACATGCCCATTTTTTCCATAGTGTCTAGAGATCAATATTTCGCTGGGGAAGTGATGCACGGGGAAGAAGTGCCCATTTTTGCCACAGTCTCTAAATTTCAATATTTCACTGTATTTCCAAATTTCACTGGGAAGTGATGCCCGGAGATGGCATGTCCAATATATCCTCTGTTTCGGGTACACGTGATTTATCTGAGGAAGTGATATCTGGGGAACACATGCTCATTTGTGCCATGCTTTCTCAGGGGAAGTGATGCCTGGGGAAGACATTTCAAAAAGAACCTCTCTTTCGGGTACGTTTTAATTGACTGTGGAAGTGATGCCCTGAGTAGCCTCATACTTGGGGGAAACGGTGCTCGTGCATTAGATTTATATTTAACTTATTCTTTAAAATCATTTTTTAAAATTAAATTTAATTAATTTATATAAAATTATTTAATGTGTTAAAATATATTTACTTCTCTTGTTAAAAATACAAATGTATTGAAAATAATTTTTTTTAGCTCAATACTTTAAGTAATTATTGTTAAATCTTTAATTATTAAGTCTTTTAATGTTTGTCAATAAAAATAAAATTCTTTTTTAATTACAATATTAAAGATAACTTTTTTTGATTCAAATTCATTTTATTTTGTATAAAATTTTATAAATTTGTAAAATGTTAAAAAAATATTAATTTTTAATTTAAAAGTAATTATAATTTGTTTATTAATACTGTAAAATTGAATGATAAATTATTATATATAATGTAATACTATATTTAATAATATTTCATTATTATTTTTTAAATTATATTTAAATATTGATAAACAAAATTATAATATTTACTGATTTCTTAAATTATATCTGTTCTCTTTTGTTCTTTAATTTTATATCTTTTCAAACATTTCATCATATTATTTAGAAGAAATATTTTAAATAATATTGTTACAAAATAATAAAATGTATTTGTTTAATGTTTTCTTTTTTAAAAAATTTTTTTTTTAATTTCTAATTTTTGTCTGTGTTTAATTTTCAAAACTCATAAATGTTCTATAAAACTTTTTTATTTTAGAATATTTTATTTCCAAATTAATTATTATATTGAATAATAGTTTTAAAAAATTATTGTACAATTAGTGTATATAATAAAATTATTATTATAAAATATTATTTCCAATTATGAAAAACCATAAAATGTTTTGTAAAATTGCAAAAATGATCAACATTGTTAAAAAATTGAACTACACAATTTATAATTGATATATGACCCTTAATGATAAAAAATGAAATATGTCATTATATAAGAATTATTAAATGACTAAAGAAATGCATTTTACATGTATTAACAAAATGAATCACAACTTTCCTTGATAAAATAAAAAATAAAATTACGTAATGTAATAAAATTGCTATAAAACTAAATTATATGCTTTATGGATTATCCCTTATGATAATGCAGAACACTAAGAAGTTATGATTTTATACGTTGAAGAAAGATGGCGCCAGTCGCTATAAAATATGTGATTAACTTGACCATTGTAACATTCAGCGCCCATGCGCTATTAATGGAGGTTACGAGTTTTTATATATAGGATTATAAGCATTATAACTTATAAATACCAATTAATTATAAGTATATCTGAAAATATTTATCAGAAAACACCGTGTGCGTATTTATTAATTATATTTTAACCATAATTTTTTACAATATATAGTGCTGTCTTAACTGTAGTCTACGCCAATAACCTAATTAAGATGTCTTTATAGTATTCGTTAAAGTTACATAATAATTCGTAATTGAAGCATCCAGGAACTGTACAGAATAGCGACTGTACTTGGAAGATCGGTTGATTTAACTTGCTTTTTATTAAAATATTTTTGCACAAATATTTATTGCACAAAAGGCCCTATTGGGGCCCTAAGGAGGGCCCCTAACATAACTTGGGAAATAATAATGATTCTTTTTAAGGGCCTGTACAAATTTCCTTTGACGGCCCCTAACAATTTTCCGTAACTAAACTAGTACGGCCTCTAACAATTTGCCACATGCGGACGCTAATAAAAATAGGTAAACCCCGTCAGACCGTCAACAATGGCCCATTAAGATTTCTACACGGGATTCTGTAAATTCTAAGTTAAAATCACAGAACTTCTGTTTGTTATTTTGTTCTTACAAAATGAAATTTTAAATAGGACTTTTTAATTCGATTCGCCATACCACATGTTCTACGTACCGAATTTGATTTTCAAATTCCAAGTCTTTTTATATATTTTCAAAGGTAAACAAAAGATTCTTAACCTCACGCCAATAGTACCATTCCAGAAAAATTAAACTTATACACAGAAAAATTGTAATTAAAATTATAATCTTAAAAAATAAAAGTTATTAAACTCTCATTTAAAATACTTGCAAAGATAAAGCAAATCTTTGACAATGAATTTCTACTTTATTAACTCCAATAAGATTAAGAAATTTCCACCAAAAACACGGAAAATTAAATTGGGAAATTTTTTTAAATCCCACGAATTTCCATATACTTTCAATGGTGTAAAAATAAATAAGTTTCCAATTTCACCGACGACCATATCTATTTAAATTGTTCATCAATGAAAGTATTG
>NC_046661.1:2826361-2845161 GCF_010883055.1 Belonocnema kinseyi | reverse complement strand
TGAGATTTTATTTTTTACACTGACTTTCAACTTGAATTGTCTAAATTTCAAAATTTTATTATTTATAAAAGTTTTTCAGTTTGGTCAACAAGTTTGGTCAAAGTGGTGCGGTGTTACTAGGGTATCAATAATAATTCTGATGCTGATTTCTAATTGAAAACTTATTTAAATAATTTTTTGAACTAATGAGCGTGAGTGTAATATTCAAAATGGTAAAATGTTTATCAATTATTATTTTAAAGTAGCGGTTTATTTCTGGCGTTGTTATTTACTACTGACGCTTCCAGTGCTGGGTTAAAGATGGTGCAAAAATCCGCCAATCTCTCTCCAATCCACAGGAGATTCTGAAACTTAGTGTTTTTCGACTGTAAGCAATATATGCGTTTACATAGTTTTACAGTATTTTTTCTGTTAAAATTTAAAAAAAAAGTAAGAGTACTATTAATTCATAAGAAAGAATAGGGTAGTTGAGAAGGATAAATACAGCCCTAAAAATATCTTAAGACGGCCCTGTATCTTGGTTTTTTCCATCCCAAATTTCTTACCTGAACCCTTTAAATCAGAGGGAGAGGTTGCAAGATGCCACTAACTTGAAAATCTGAAGTGCGTACGGCACTTATTTCTCAGTTTTTGACCTGACCCAAGTGCAGTAGTGGAATAACCGCTTGAGCTCCAGTGCAAATATAAAAACGGTAAGTGCTATTATTATTAATTTTTTATATTTAAATAAGGTGAGAAATTAATAATATTTGCAATACTTGTTCTAAACTCTAAATTATAATTTTTCAAGAACACCCTGTTCGAAAATCAAGATTGTAATCATTTAAGAATAACTTCCTTGCTTCAAAATTAAAGTTGCAACTACTTAAGGATATTTTTATTCAAATTCGAGTATTTCATTCAAAATTAATCTTTTTTGGCATAAAATTAATCTTTCGGGTCCAAAATCACTTTTATCATGTACATTTTTGAGACATATCATGTTTGTTCAAATATCAATTATCTTCAGTTTAAAATTCAACAATTTTGTTCGAAAATGTCTGTAATTTGTTAGAACTACGTTTTTCGAGGTAAAATATTATTCTTGTTGGCGGCTTATTTACCTTTTTAGTTGAAAATACAACTAGTAGAATAAAAATTTCATGATAAATTGAAAATTTCCTGTCAAATTTAGGTTTTTTTCAAACCATTCTTTTCTGCCCTATCGAAAAGGATCTTTGAGTATAGACTAAAAATTCTTTAGGTCAAAGAAGCTCAGAGAAATTCTCCGCAGGCACTCGGGTAGATATTTTTAAAGGTCTAGGAAGCTCGTTTAAATGGTCTAAAGGCTTTAAAATATCCTTTCCGAAATTGAAATAAGAATACGATCACAAATAACAAGCAGAGAGGCTATCTCAAGAGAGCAACCGACACTCAAGTGTCCTTTGTTAAGCTTTCGGATTAAAATTTAGAAGTAGATTTTTTTAATTTCATAGTTAACAGCCTAAAACATAATGATTCGGAATCTACGGGTTTCGATGACTTCAGACATCTAACTTTTTTTTAATGCTTAAAATTGGAATTAATAGAACGTTTCTCGTAAATGGAATGAGATACGCCAAAAAAGACAACATTTTTGAATTCAACTAGAAAATTGTTTATCAGTATATAAGTTATAATTATAAATAAGAATAATGAGAAAATTCATAGATTAAAAAAAAGTGTTAATAATTTGAAGAGAAATTTAAAAAGGGAGTGCGGATTAGCCACGACCAACTACTGTAAATAACTCTGTCCGCCCGGTACGCGACGAAGACAAAAGGAACATTATATTACCGTCGCACCACTTTTAAAAGGACAAATAAAAGGATCTTGAAAAGGACCCAAATCTCTCAAACTATCTCCGATACTATTTTGTTTCAAATCGACTTTGTTTATAGACTCAAATGGGCCAGGCTATTTCGCTAAAGAAAACTCAGAGATTTGAAATAATTGAGGCAAGACGTTAGAAAATAAACTTATATTTTTAAGATTTTTTAATTCATTTGAATATTTATGGTAAAACTTTTTTTACAGTGAAAAGCTTACAACATGTCGGATATGTTACTAACTGTAAAACCATTTCAGTTGGTTAATTTCATTCGTGCTGGTAGACGTCCGTTAACACGATCTGTCGACATCACGTTATTTCATTGGATTCGATTTAATCATGAAAAAAAGAATTTTGTCACAAACTACATGCCCGAACCGTATACGGATGAAAAAAACGTTTATTTTCATAATCTAATACGAAGGAAGACGGATGCACCGGAAGATTGGCCAGAATATCCCATTCAGATCGTTGGACATGCAGGCTAGTTTTAAAGAATTTTAATTGTACGTTTTTACACACCTTAATAATATTTATTTTATAACAAATTGAAAGACTTTTTGATTCGAACCTAACTGGTTGAAAATTCATTTTTTCTTCGTTTTTGAAAATTGCTTCTTTTTTTACAAGAAATTTAACGATTCCATTTATAGTAAAAAACTTATATTTTCTGGTATAAAGTTCATATAATTTTTCTTGAAAATTCGTCTTTTGGTAAAAAATTTATCATCTTGTTTGAAAGTTTATCTTTTTTTATTACAAAAATTCAAATTGATGTTTGAAATAAAAATTCACCTTTTATAGTTAATAATTCATGTCTTGTTGAAAGTATGCCTTTTTTCGTACAAAATTAGAAAATTGAAATTAAAGTAAAATATTATTTTAGCTGTTAACTTAAAACTAAATTCCTATAATTTATTTACAGCTGTCGCTTTTACAAAATTTAATGTCACGGAGGAGGAAGTGCTGTCCCATATAGGGACAATTGTGGGTAACACCAAAGACTGGGATAGCAAACGAAAAAGGGTAGACGTCACTAAACTCAAGGATTAACGTAATTATAAGGCTAATGGTAATATTTAAACGATTATGAAATGTAAGTTTACAAAATTAACTTCCAATAATATTGTTCAATTATAACTATCCATGTGAGTTTTTTAATTAGGTTAAAATACCCCATAAATTATAACATGGCTTTGAACCGAAAATCGATCGGGACCAGATTTGGGATCGACCGAGCACCCCGATCGGGCTATCAGGTTCGTCCCCGACCGGGGCGTGCGTTTCATTATGGATCTGGCACAGGTCCGATTCCCCGATCTAGACCCGATTTGGCCCGATCCGTTCCCGACCGGGGCCACGGCAAAAATTCTGCACGCGTGGGAGTATTTTTCAAAATGGATTAAGCTATAGAAACTATTTCTGATTCCCGAAGTGAGTCCAAGTCCTGAAATGCGATGTAAATGATAAAAAAATGTTAATTAAATAGGAGATTTATTATGCAAAAACATTTGAAGTACACTTTTTTCGGAAACAAAAAGTGCAATAGAATCAACAGTCGACTCAACAGTGCTAGTCTATTCACAGTAGTATAACTATATGTGTTCAAACACCTGTTAGCAGTTACTCTAGTGTGAACGGCAACGTCAACTTAAAAGCCAGACTTAAGCGAAGGTGAACATATCTGCGCGTGATTGATCTCTACTTTTTACAAATTCATGCTTACCATTTTTTTGCACTTAAAAAACGCTTACTTTAACCGCTGTCAGCAAATCTATCTTCGTTGGTGTATACTCCCTCACGTTTATAGGAATTGTTATACACATAAGCTCGAGAAAAATGTACTATATCACAATAAATTTGCTGAAATAGTAATGTTATAATAGTGTAATTTGCAGTTAAATATAAAACAATAAGTATAAACTGCCTGTAAGTACATATTTTCGTCGAAATGTGAGACCGAAGAGAAGATGAAAGTTCTCTTTAAAGTAACCCATTTAAATGTATTTAATCGCAGCTAGTTAATTTTATTACAAAATAACAATTGGTTTTTTACTTTACATGAAATTAGATTAATTTAAAAATTTCACATTTCTTTATATCGATATAGATATTCGAATCAATTGAATACCATCATAGGAAAAATGACATCTTTATATTTACTCTGAATGAGGCGAGGCATTAGTCGAAATTTAAGGACACAAAAAGCGTGAAGAGTTTGTTTACACTTTCTCACTACTCAGCTTTTCTACTAACTCTGGCATATTACTTAAGTTGTTTTAGTAGAATAAAAAAGACTTACGTGCGTGAACTTGAATTGAATAATTGGCTTCTTCACTGGGGACGATGTTATCCTCGAGGATGCTTTGCGAGACAGATTTAACAACTCCCATGATAGGCAGCCTCAGGGGGGTGGTGTGATCGAAGAGTTCGGGAAACTCGCTGGCCAATAAGGATGAGGTTTTCCAGCTGTTTGGTGAACTTCAGCTCCTGCTAGTGATGCGGCTTCTACAAGAGAAAGCAACGGCACAGTACAGCGCCGAGAGCAGTACAACGTCGCGTTTAGCGACGGTACACTTTTGCGTGTTCAATCTGCCTGCGCTGGCGCAAGAGGCCTCGAGCTAACACCGAAGCGAGCAGTCCCTAGTCCTCCAGGTACGAGGGTACACCAGCCATCCAGGACAGGCACGAGATGATGCGAACCGATGGCAATGGTATGGGGTGGATGGGGTGTGACGACTATAACTATAGCACCAGGGACAATGTCGACCAACTGGGTCTCGGTGAAGGTCTCGGTTGCCCGTCCCGATGACCTCTATCCTCCCGTCCTGCTCCTTCTCGAGGTTTCCCTTCCACCATCTGCTATCCCCTACCCCTCTCGCTTTTCCGTACTTTACTCCACTACCTCTTTTTCCCATTACTTATTTCCCTCTCCCCCCATAACCAATTTATTCACTGTTTCATCTTTCTTGCTTCTTCCCTGTCAAAGTGTTCAAGGTTAGACGGGCGGGGTATATGAACGTACGTTCGCCATGACCGCTTTCACCCTGTTGCACATTACGGACTGAAAAACAGCATTTTTGATTGCAATAAATTGCCCGTTTCCGCAGTTTCATAAAAAAAAATACACGAAAATAGTGACATTTTTTCCTGCTTTTTGAAATCAACGTTGATGCATCGATTTCTAACTACACTAGGCGCTTCATTAGTACAAATTAACCCATTCTAGCCTGCATTATGACTATTTTGAATAATTATTTGTAAGTGTTGTCCTAAAATGTTAGTTATTTTAATTATTTTAATGATGCTCAACTCTAACATATTGGAACCTTTTCTAAAATTTTATCCTTTTCATCTAAATATAAGTGATATCTGTGAATATCGAATATTTAAAAAATGTTGTTAATATTACTCAGCCATTTTTAATTTTTTGTCTTTTCCAAGAGCTTTCATTGCTTTGAATGCTATATTATGCATCGATAAACGTATTTTTTGAGAGGGTATGGGAAACGGACTTTTTTATAGCAAAAAATGTCTGAGGTGTCATAAAGGAGACTATTAATTGAAAAAGTTGTTTTCGGACTTGGAAAGATGATTTTGGACTATCAAAGTGATCTAATAGGAGAGAAAAGGGAATTTGTGATTGTAGAATGGGCCTGAGGAAACGGAATTCTGGTTGGCTAAGAAGACTCTTAGGGTTGGAAATGTGATTTTGGATCGTAAAAGGAGTATAATGGGATAGGAGGGGTCATATTGAATTGTAGGAAGGGTTTGAGAAATTGGAAAGCGGGTTCTGTATTGTAATAGGGATCTATAGGTTTGAATATGGGATTTCGGATTGAAAAAAACAGTTTCAGAAAATTAAACAGAATTTTTGATTTGAAAGGTGATCTGCATGGTTGAAAAGGTGATTTTGGATAAGAAAGAGGATTCTCAGGAGTTTGAAAGAAGACTTTTTATTGCAAGGGGGATTTTTAGGGTTAAAAAGGTGATGTTTGGATTGAAAACAAGTGTCAAGAGTTGAAAAGAGGTCTAAAAGGATAGAAAGGGGAATTTTAGATTGCGATAGGCGTCTTGAAAGATGTAAAAGTGGATTTATATTAAAAAAAGAATTCTGTTAGGAAAGAAAGGGGGGTTTCGGATCGTAAAAGCAGTCTTAGAGGACAGAAAGGGGAGTTTTTTATTTGAAATTGAGTCTCACAGGACGAAATACAGTAATGGGACTGAAAAGAGAATTTCAGAATGCAGGAGTCTTAGAGGCTGGAAAAGAGAGCTATTTGATTGTGATAAGTGCTCATGTAACAGGCTTCGAGCTAGTGCACTGTAGCGAACTTACGAGGTTACACCAGCCATCCAGGATAATTACAAGATAATATGACCCTTTACTTGTTTCCCTCTACTTTCTCTATATTGTCCCTTGTGAAACTTTACTGTTCCGTGAGTGATATTTATGTTTTGATTATGATTTTCCAAAATTTTCAACATTCAGAGAGTTACATGCAACACAGCGGTCGAAATCATAACTTCACTGCTCAAATATTTCTGCGTATTTCTTTATTTACTGCTTAACAAAATGGGCGCTTTTGGAGTCTTTCCGTATTTTCTAAAACTTGCAGAAAAAATTAAGAAAGGAGTAGCCTACTAAATACAAAGAAAATCATTACATGAAAATTGCTATCAGACAGAAAAATAAAGTTCAATTATGTTGCATATATAATTTCCCGCTGTTAAAGATCCCATGCAGAAATTTTGGTGTGGTACCGGTCATTCCGCGATCGGGTAAAATGTGGGCCCGATAGGGTAATCTTCCTAGCGCCAGACTGTAAATGAACCTGATCTGGCCGAGATATGGCCCCTTTAATTTTTTATTTCTATAATTAGTAAAATTTCAAAAGTTCTTATTTTAATATTTTTTTAACTTTGTATTCAACAAAACTTCAATTTTTCAATATTCTACATTACATTATCTGTTTGTATTGCTTGAATTTATCGATAAGAGTTTTCATTTTGAAGGAAACTATTATGCTTTGACAAGGAATGTTCAAATTTAGAGCTATTACAAACACACGCAAAATTAATTTTAATTATAAATATTTTTGAATCTTCGTAATATGGTTTTGGAATGATTTTTGTTTGACTAATGCACATGGGGCACGTAGAGTGAGATTCAAAAAGTGAGGTTATCTTCGAGAAAATATAAAAAGCATTTAATCTATAATGTTACTAGTCCGGAAATTAATACATTTGGTAATCTCTATTTTCGCAATATCAGCAACAAAATATAAAATTCTAAAAAGATGGAAAACATTTTTTTATTTAAATAAATAGTAAATGCGCTCAAAATGACGACGCATTCTCGAATACATTGCTGGAAATCTGCACATGCTAAAAATGAATTGTGATGTTGATTCTAGCGAATTAAAGCTTAGCTGTGCCTTCATTGCAGATATAATAAATCTCGCCAACATTTCTGTGATTCCAAACTCGCAATCTACTATTTGCTTTTGGTATTTTAAGTTCTATAGAAGGAAAGCAATATCACGATGATAACAGAAAACTTGACATAATCTTGTCTAACCTCACCCAACCCGATGTGGTTCTGACACGAGCCACATCATCTGCCCCCTTGGGGCCACGTGTGGAAAATCCGATCGGGCCCAAATCGGAACTCGGGAATAATATGGCTATTTCTGCACGGGATTACACGCTATTTGGTTTAAGTTTATCTTACGATGTAATAAAAGCTGTCTTCTGCTATGGCCTTTTCAGCAGCAATGGGAAAACGGTAAAGTATGAGTGAATACGAGCTTAGGAGAATAATTCTAAACTCGTCTACTGCTTCACGCTATAATGAGCGAATTTCGGTAAACCCTGTAAAATTAGCAACAGAAAACACAAGAAAATTGTTTTTACTGATATATCACGTCCGAAATAAATTACATTATTGTAGATGAATTAGAACTTATTTCAGGGCGTGTGATACATTTTAAAATCATAAATTATCGATCGTTTCATGTTATTTTTTCCGCCTATTTAAAAACGGGGAAATTAAAATATCGTGCAATTTTTTTTTTAAATGATGGTTAATATTATGGAGAAGGTCTGTCTGGTCAATTAAAGTTACTAAATTATTGTTAAAAATATATTTGTAATATTTATAATGTTTATCTCAAAGCCTTGTATTTTATATTATTATTTGATTATGACATCTGATCACATGGCATTTTCTTTCACTAATTGCAAGTGTCTGGTAAATTTTCACTTGACCAAAAAAGAATAAATTAGGAATGGAATATCGTTATATATTGTATGAAAATTAGCAAAATATTATTTCTGATTGAAATGAAATAATTAAAATGTATTAAATGTGCGAGATGACGAGATAACAGAAGTGTTTTTCTCCTACCGGAAAAAGCATGTGTGGAAATGGATGACAGGGCCAAGTTACAGAAGCTTAGTGGCCAGTCTCTAGAAACTGCGTCGGTAACGGGGAAATCGTTGAAAGATCACAGTAACATCCGACATAACTATTGAAGATTAAAATAGTTATGCTTATAAATTGTTCACTGTTTTTAAGGTCAAATAGTAAAGTTCTATAGGATATTTTAAAATCGAACTACATAAATTCATTCTGAAGATGTTGGCCCCACTAGCTTGAAATGTTAGAAATAGATTTTAAAACGCAATGTCAGGCATTTCAAAACTTTATGGGATTGAAGGTAAGAATCATTATGATTTTAATCAAAAATTTGCTTGGTGTGTCTATAATATAATCCCGCTTAATTCTAGAATGTCTAAAACTTTGATTTCGTAAATTAATGTACTTTTCTCATTTTTTTCTTATGAGAAAGTATTTTAAACCGGTTGCATAGCAATTTCAATTTTCTATTTTGCCACTGTATTTTTGTAAAATTAAACTAAAATGACAAGTCCTACGAAAAAATGAAAAAATAACTTTTTTAGGACTTTAAAAAAATTAGAATTCCTTTTTCGAGAATTTTCCTGTCTTTTGAATCGTTTGGATCGAAATTGGAATTTTTCATTTTCCACTGTATTTTCGTAAAATTGAACTACATTGTCAAAACCTACCAAAAAATGGATAAAATTAAGTTTTGCAGGACTTTTTATAATTTATGATTTTTTCCTGTATTTTGAATCATTTGGATCGAAATTTGAATTTTTTCATTTTTCCAACGTATTTTCGTATAATTAAGCTACATTGTCAAGCCCTATAAAAAAATGGATCAAATTAAATTTTGTATTATTTTTCATAATTTATTAATTTTTCCTGTATTTTGCATCGTTTAGATTGAAATTTGAATTTGCTATTTTTTAAGATTCTTGCATGTATTTTGAATCGTTTGGATCGAAATTGGAATTTTCTATTTTCAAACGGGTCTTTTGTAAAATTAAACTAAATTTTTAAGTCCAATAAAAAAAAATATAAAATAAAATTGTTTAGGACTGTTAAAAGTTATAAATCCTTTTTGGGATTTTTTCCTGTATTTTAAATCGTTTGGATCACAATTAAAAATTTCCTATTTTCCACGATATTTTCGTGAAACTAAACTGAATGGTCAAATCCCCACAAAAAATTGTTAAAATAAAAGTATTATTCAGGACTTTTCATAAGGTATAAATTTTTCAATCAAGTTTTTTAGGCCTTTTAAAAGTTATTATTTCTTTTTGAGATGTTCTCCTGTATTTTCAATCGTTTAGATCAAAATTTAAATTTGCAAATTTTCCACAGTATTTTCGTGAAATTAAACTAAAATTGTCAATTTAAAAAAGAATGGCTAAAACAAAATTATTATTTAGGACTTTTCAGAAGTTATAATTGCTTTTTGAGATTTTTCCTCGTATTTTGAAACTTTTGGATTGTACTTTGAAATTTTTATTTGTCCTCTGTATTTTCGTAAAATTAAACTTAATTGTCAAGTTCTTTAAAAAATTGTTAGAATGAAATTATTTAGGACGTTTCAAAGGTAATAATTCCTTTTTGAGATTTTTCCACGTATTTCAAATCGTTTTGATCAAAAATTTGAATCTTCTATTTTTCTACTGTATTTGTGTAAAATGAAACTACATTCTCAAGCACTACCAAAAAGTAGAAGAAATCAATTTTTTTAGGACTTTTCAAAAATTACAATTTTTTCGGAGATTTTGTCCATATCTTTTCAATCGTTCAGATCGCAATTTGAATTTTTATTTTTCCACCGTATTCTGGTCAAATTAAACTAAATTGTCAAGTCCAATAAA
The DNA here is from genome assembly GCF_010883055.1 of Belonocnema kinseyi. NCBI lineage: Eukaryota > Metazoa > Arthropoda > Insecta > Hymenoptera > Cynipidae > Belonocnema > Belonocnema kinseyi. Next base: position 2,835,053 of record NC_046661.1, on the reverse strand, counting down.
AAAATTGTCACAATAAAATTTATTTGGACTTTTCAAAAATTATAATTCCTTTTTTGAGATTTTTTAATGTACATTGAATTACTTGGATCGAAATTTGAATTATATATTTCCCCCGGAATTTTCCTAAAATCCAACTAAATATTTAAGTCCTATACAAACATGTTAAAAATGAAATTATTCACGACTTTCAAAAGTTATTCCTCTTCGATAATTTTCCTGTATTTTCCGTCGTTTAAATAAAAATTTGAATAATATATTTTTTCAAGGTATTTTCGTAAAATTACACTTAATTGTCAAGTCCTATAAAAAAATGGTTAAACAAAATTGTTTAGGACTTTTAAAAGTTATAATTTACTTTTGCGATTTTTCCTGTACTTTGAGTAATTTTGATCGAAATTTGAATTTTCAAGTCATCTGTAGTAAGTTTGCGTATGAATAAGCGGTTTTTTTGGCAATGATTATTTTAATGTATCTCAATAGTAGTGCTTAATTAAGTAACTTTCTCAGTGATTCCGAATTAAAATTATTATTGAACAATAATACAGAATTGTAACACAGAAACAAAATATAAAAGAAAAAGTATTTCGCGATGTTATTTTGCCATGCTATGCGAAACTGTGCTACTATTGCAGCTATTGCTTATAATTTAGAATTAATTTGAAAGTTGGTTGATGAGAAAAGCATCTTTGAAAAAAAAAAAAAAAAAATTCGCTTATTAGACTATTTATAATAGTGGTAATTGTTAACTAATGTTAATTTCCAATTCTTAATACTACTTCTACGAGATATTTAGGCATTTTAATCAAGATAAAGTTTTTTGTTGTGGTTGAGGACGTATAAGAGTAATTATTTATATTAATTGTTTATGAAAATGAACCTAAATCTTAAACCTAATATTCATGTTCCCGAAATATAACTGCAATGATTTTGATAGATAGCGACTTCTCTTAAGTCTTTTCTTCAGAGAAAAATAATATTCGTAAAATGTCCAATTTTGAAGTTCTATTTGTTTAAATAATAAATTTCACCGAACGAAATTCAAAAATTGGGCCTAATGACGTTCTGAACGGTGCCGTAATGTCTTATGAACGGGTTTTCTGTTACATAGTGCAGTCGTTAATGAAAGTGGGTAAAGCTGGAAGTATCACTTTGCACAAAGAACGTCTGACCAATGCCATAATTGAGGGGTCATTTATGGCACATTTTATACCCAAAAGCCAAATTTTGGGCTTTGCATTTTTTCAAAAAATGCATTGTACTATCAGATTTACGTAAAGCAAGCAGTACCATGGTAGAAATATTCGTGATATAAAATTTTTTCTTTCACAGGAATTGATAGCTCATTGAAGGCTCTTGCATGAACCGTGGCGCAATTTTTCGAAAACAACCCCTATCATAAATAAACTACACTAAACCTTAAATATGCTCTAATATGAAAATTGAGCACACAAGAATTGAAGGCTCATCTTATGCTCTCCAATGCCTCCAAAATCTATTTTCCAAAACCAACCCTCGATATTAAAAAACTACCCCTTATTTAAAAGACTTGATACAGTGAACTAAATATACACTAATCATAAAACTATGTACATCAGAATTTAAGGCTCATTAAACTCTCTTGTATGACCTATGGCGTAATTTTTCAAAAACAACCCCTATCATAAATAAACTACACTGAATATAAAATAAGCTCTAATCTGAAAATTGAGTACATCAGAATTGAAGGCTCATTTTGGACTATTCAACTCTACCAAAATCAATTTGCGAAAACCATCCCCTGATGTTAAAAAACTACCCTTTACTTAAAAGTGCTGATAAAGTGCACTGAATATGCACTAATCATAAAAATGAGTACATCAAGATTCAAGGCTCATTAAAGGCTCTTGTGTGACGCATGGCGCAATTTTTCAAAAACACCCTCTATCGTAAATGAACAACCCTAAAAATTAAATATTATCTGATAGGAAAATCGAGCACACAAGATATGAAGGCTCATTTTCGGCTCTGCAACGCCACCAAAATCAATTTTCCAAAACCAACCCTGGCTATTGAAAAACTACCCCTTACTTAAAAGTGCTGATACAGTGCGGTGAATATGCACTAATAATAAAAATAAGTACATCAAAATTGAAGGCTCATTAGTCACTTACATGACCCATAGCGCAATTTTTCAAAAACAACCCCTCCCATAAATAAACTACCCGCTAAATTAAATGTGCTCCGAACATTGTGTACACCAGAATTAAAGGCTCATTTTATGTTCTCTAACGCCCCCGAAATCAATTTTCCAAAACCATCCATTGATATTAAAAAAGTACGCCTTAGTTAAAAGTGATGATAAAGTGCTCTAAATATGGACTAATCAGAAAAATGAGTACATCAGAATTGAAGGCTCATTATAGGCTCATGCATGACCCATAGCGCAATTAAAAAAAAAACCCGTATCATAAATAAACTACCCTAAATATAAAATAGGCTCTGATATGAAAATTGCGCACATCAGAATTGAAGGCTCATTTTAGGCTCTGCAACGCCCCTGAAATCAATTTTCCAAAACAAACCCTCGTTATTGAAATACTACTCCTTACTTAAAAGAGCTAATACAGTGCACTCAATTTGCACTTATCATAAAACTTAGTAGATCTAAATTTAAGGCTCATTCAAGGTTCATGCATGACCCATGGCGAAATTTTTCAAAAACAACCGCTATCATAAATAAACTACTCTAAAAATGAAATATTCTCTGATATGAAAATTGAGCACACCAGAGTTGAAGGCTCATTTTATGATCTCTAGCGCCCTGAAACCGTCCCTCACATAAAAGTGCTGATAAAGTGCACTAAATATGCCCTAGTCATAACTCTGAGCCCATCAGAATTAAAGGCTTATTTGAAGGATTTTGCATGACCCATGGCGCAATTTTTTAAAAACTACCCCTATGATGAATAAATAACCCTTAACATTAAATTTTCTCTGATCTGAAAATTGTTCACTCAACAATTGAAGTCTCCTTTTAGACTCTGCAACACCAACAAAATCTATTTTTAAAAACAAACCCTCGATTTTAAAAAAACTACCCCTTACTTAAATGTGCTGATAAAATGCACTAAATATGCACCAATGATAAAACTGCGTACAACAGAATTGAAGGCTCATTAAAGGCTCTTGCAGGACCAATGGCGCAATTTTTGAAAAACTACTCCTATCATAGGTAAACAACCCTAAACATTAAATGTGCTCTAATCTGTAAATTGAGCACACAAGATGTGAGGGCTCATTTAGGCTCTGCAACGCCACTAAAATCAATTTTCCAAAACAAACCCTCGATATTAAAAAACTAACGCTTACGTAAATGTGCTGTTAAAGTGCCCTGTATATGCACTAATGATAAAACTAAGTACATCAGAATTCAAGGCTTATTGAAGGATCTTGCATGACCCATGTCGGAATTTTTCAAAAACAGCCCCTATCATAAATAAACTACCCTATAAATTAAATATGCTCTAATCTGAAAAATGAGCACACCAGAATTGAAGGCTCATTTTTGGCTCGCCAAAGCCCTGAGAATAAATTTTTAAAACAAACCCTCGATATTGAAAAACTACCCCTTATTTGAAAGACTTGATACAGTGCACTGAATATGCATTAATCATAAAACTATGTACATCAGAATTTAAGGCACATTAAAGGCATATGCATGACCCATGGCGACATTTTCCAAACACAAACCCTATCATAAATAGACTACCCTTAAAATTAAATATACTCTAATCTGAAGATTGAGCGGACAAAAATTGAAGTCCCATTTTAGGCTCTCTAACGCCCCGAAAATCAATTTTCCAAAACCAACCCTCGCCTTTAAAATCCTACCACTTACTTAAAAGTGCTAATACAGTGCACTGAATATGCGCTCATCGTAAAACTAAGTACATTAGAATTTTAGGTTCATTAAAGGCTCTTGCATTTCCCATGTTGCAATTTTTCAAAGCAGCCCCGATGGTAAGTAAACTACCCTATAAATTAAATATGCTTTAATCTGAAAATTGATCGCGCCAGAATTGACGGATCATTTTACGCTCTCCAACGCCCCGAAAGTCAATTTTCTAAAACCATCCCTTCATATTAAGAAACTACCGCTTACTTAAAAGTGCCGATAAAGCGCTCTAAATATGCAATAATCATAAAACTGAGTACATCTGAATTGTAGGCTCATAAAGGGCATGTGACACTCAAAGCAACTGACCAAGCCAGTTGTAAGCCAGTTTTGTAAAGAGAGTCAGTGTTGGTGAATATGTTCTACTTTATCGGTAACACCTGCTGAGTCAGTAACTGTATTTTTATTAATTCAGGCGACAGGTGGCGCTAGAGTTCGACTTTTGGATTTAGAACTTTTCGCAGGCACAATTCCATTCAAAGTGAACATAACCTACAATCACAACTCCATTTTAGACAATTTGGCGGGTATATTCAAATTTTGATGCATCAAAATACAAAATTTTAATGTTTTGCTACCTCATCTACGCGTTTTTAAAACAATGATAATTATATTTATGTTAGTAAATAATTAATATTCAACTGTCTGTATATTGTTAATAATAAAAATATTGTTTTATTATTTATTATATGAACGAAATAATAGGAGGGCACACAGTACTCATGCGTTCATCGCAGAAAATCGTGGCAAACTTTTTTTGGATAATTGAGGAGATAAAAAGGTAAAAATTTTTACTCGTAATATTTTCTCGTCTGACGAGACATTATTTATTCACAACCTTATATAATTGCGAAATTGTTGGCAAACTCTTTTATTTTCTTGATTTCAAGTTTCATGGGTAATTAGGAATATGGAATTTATCAAATAAAGGGTGTCACGTAGGGTGGTACCATCATGCACTGGTAAATGTTCTTCTTTGAAAATGCATGCATACCGCTCCCAAATTAGTTCGAATTTACAAAAAAATAAATGAATTTTTGTTCGAAGACGAAAAAAATATTATTTACTTGTTTCGCAAGTCCCATAAAGTTTAAATAGTATATCTTACAAAAAAGACGTTTTTGTAAATTTTGGACAGAATAGTGAATTTTAGACATATTGAGTATCTTGTCATTTCTCTTTTCAATCAGCCAGGAAATAAAAATCAAAAATTATTTGTTTAATTTCATCCCCGTAAGCAAATGTTAAAATAAATTATTCAAACCATTTGTTATTGTTATTAGTTCTTTTCTCTTCGAATAGATTTACAAAGTCTCGTTTTTTCCGAAATTTTTAACTTTTCAGTTAGAGCAAAACATAATTATGTTTTGCTATTAAACAAAACAGAAATAAAATTTGAAAACATTTATTTCTATTTCATAATAATATTATCTTATAATAATGCTAGAAAGTCACATTTTTTGTGATATTTTGTCAATAAGTGTGAGGTAATAATTACCATAATGTTGACTTTTCACTTCGAGTTAATTAATAATAATTAACATTTATCCGAAATAATTATCTTGGCAAATTATTATTATCAATACCTATGTTCTCCTATGGTAATGCTAGACTGTTGTGGTTTTTTAATCATTTTTAAACTTTTGAGCCACTTTTTACTTAGTGACCTAATAATTAATGCAAGCTAACAAACCTAGTTGTTTAAATAATTTCTTGTTGTTTATAATTATTTTATCTTATAGAAATGTTACGTTCACCCTTGGCAGCAGGTAAATGCCCGTGACAGAGAAATTTGTTTATGAGTTTAAAGAAAGAAAATAAAAATTCAAATAAACTTAAAACTGTTCATCTTTAGTTCACTCCTTTGAGCGGTTAATAGAGTGATATTAAATGGGTAAGCTCTGGGTATGAAGGGAGGTACCAACCTGCCTTTTAATTTCTTAAACTTAGTAACACGATACAAAAAACAGAAAAAAGAAAAGAAAATAGGATATAGTTAATTAAACAAAAACCATGTAATTTAGAATAATAATTAGATAATTTATTCAATTCACAGGATCAAAAATAGACAAACCTTTACATGAGGGAAAAACTTACAACAATCTCTATCTAATTCGTCAAAGGTGACCAGTTGAGAAAAACACTTCACAGATAAACAAAAATAAAAAGAATAGAACAAACGTTGCGAAACACAAATTACACTATGAGAACTAAAAAACTACCGAGGTTTACTCGGAAAATTTTATCAAAATTTCAGGGCCTCCCTCGCGATTTGGCGACGCCAATCTCTGGCCTTAGAACGCGCGAATCCTGTCACAAGACGCGCAAGCGGAACAAATCACGATATCGATGATTCACCTTTACTCTTTACCGCGTTAGTCAGAGACGTGCGACTTAAAGCTCGTAGCCGGCCTTCTGTTTTTTGACTTGTTTCGGATTTCGGAGGAAAAATCAATCAACGGATGATGGATCTGAGGCACGGTTATCACGGGATAGAAAAATACTCAGAGAATGAGAACTGCGGCGTACGCGAGAGCGGAGAATAGACTGAAGTTCGATAGCAAAATCGGCAGGTCCAAACTTCCGAGACACTGGGGGTCGTTCCCGAACTCCTCCACTCGGAACCCTTCTTTCAATCAGAAATCAGGAATTTGGATTAAGGAAAGGGACAATTTTTGGGTCAGAGCGGGGGTAGTGTCGACGTCTTAAAATGAGCCTGGGACCGGTGGTCTTGTAAGGAGTTTTTCAGATAGAGAGAGTGGGAAGTGCTATGCGAAAAGTCTGTCGGCTAAGGGTTATTTGGAATGGCCTTCTGTTGCATAGGACCAATTTGCACCGAGGCTTGTGATAACACATTTTTTTTAATTTCTCGAATACAATTCGTAATTTTTTACTGGAACAAAGTGGGTAACACTTGTTATTGAAAAGCACATATTTATGCATTATTTTTAGTCATCAGACTCGCAACACATTCCAAAATCTGTTGAATCTTGAAAAAATTAATTGTTTTATGCACAATAATCAAAAATAAAGTTGACCTGTTCCGGCATTTTCAAAAAAAAATCCCTTGAGGGGGTGAGCTACCCCTAACATTTATACTGTTCTATTTCGTTATTCCATTACTATATCATGGTGTAAAACTTTTGGATACTATTAAAATTGTTAAGTAAAGTTGATGTAGTTTGAAATTTTCAGAAATCAGCCCTTACAAATGAATTCATCGCTAAAATTCAATCACAAGTATTATTTTTTCATTACTTAAAAATACCCTCGGACTATTCAGAGGCGTAAAACGTGTAATAATATTAGTTCACATTCTTGGTATTGAATTAGAATTCTTTACCCCACTAATGTATCAACCTCTATTTTTTAATAAAAAAATGACACCCTTTTCAATATGAAAATACTAGTTTTTTGAGTTTGACGAAAAAAAATTTTGGCAGTATGCACAATACCCAAATACGAAATCGACTGTTCTCACCTTAATAAAAAACCTATAATAAGGGGTGAACCAGCCCCACAGGAGATATTGTCGTATCTCTATGATTTTATTCTTTTTCTATGGAACTTTCAAAGGTAATAAAAAATTAATGATTCAAAGTACAAACAAATTTTCAAAAATTTAATATTTCAATAGTTTTGAGTTTTAATGTTACTTTTTATAATCCTGGCAATAATGATAAACATTAAAAAAATGTTTCAAGCATAATGATTTCTTACCCCAAGAGCATCTTACAATTGCTGGGTTAGAGCAACCAGGAACTTCACAACGCTCATTACAATCATTACCAAAACTAAAATCTACGGCGTTATAAAATTCATTTGGCTTTGATTCAACGTAGCCACTTTTATACCATGAATATTTGAATAGGTTATTGTATCGAGAAGATGACAATTGATTATGTACCAAGGATTGGAGTTTTATAATGTTATTTCTTTTATGAAGTTCTATATCCTCATTCATTAATGTTACACTATCCTCGAAGCGACGGACGTAATTTTTCCACACACGGAAGCCGAAAGCATCTAGTGGCTGAATTTTGCCTGTTGTTCCCTTTGGAATTATTTTTACATCAACAATTTTGTTTGGATGTGCTGCTTCCTTTACAGCATCAGGGCAATGCCCACTCCACGAATCAATTAATAAGACACTTGAATGCCCAACATTGGGAAAATACACATCCTTCAGCCATGTTTTAAAATGTTCTGTAACCACTGAAAAAACTCATTTTTATTCACGTGACATAAGTTAAAAAGTGTAATCATCAATAATAAATATCATACCTGAAGTCAGTTTGCCAGAAGCGGAAGGCATCACGTAAATATTTGATGGCTTGAAGAATTTGGATTCTACTACCGGTCCAAAGGTTCCTTTACTTTCTTTTAAAACAATTAATAATGGGGAAAGCAGTCCCCCATCACCTGAAATGAGTGGTTGAATTGTGTAACTGTGAGTCGTCGAACTTACAGATTCTACAAGACATTCAATTTGCTTTTCGCCTTCAATAGCTAGTGTTCTTCCCGAGTGCATTTCAATTTGAAATCCACTCTGATCTGAATTGTAAATTGATTCCAAACCTTTGCTTTTAATTATTTTTTTCACATCTGAAACAAAATCATCAGCTGATTTTTGTAAACATTCTCTCCCTTCAACAATCTTTTTTGTTACGAATTTATTTATCTTTCTGCTGACTATTCTGTGAGCCTTTTTAAAATTTTATAGCCAATGACGTGACGCTTTAAACCTTATATCTTCAT
>NC_046661.1:2823256-2826261 GCF_010883055.1 Belonocnema kinseyi | reverse complement strand
ATATATCTAGTCGGGAGTGGTGCTGACTGAAATCAGATGATTTGGAGCGATTCGCGCGCCATCTGTTGGTCATTCTAAGGACTTATTGAACTACCCTCGTATTATTGCTGTATAATTTCTCCGTTGTTTCATTTAATTTAGTATGAGAGTTTTTACTTTTGATTACTACTCTTACCTGTACACAGATGTGCTATCATGTGTTAAAAGTTATTAGAATGATAATTTGAAGGTTCAAGTGATTATTTCAATTTTTATGTTAATAATCTCTTTCCCTTAATTAAAATTGTGGTTTTCTTCGAGAACATTCAAAAGATTGAGCTAGTGTATTTGCGAATACCCATTTAGGTTGCGTTTTTTTACTGCATGGTTTTGTGCTAAACATCAAAATTCCTATAATTAATTATCATTTCACATACTAAGCAATATGGAACAATTCAATACGTTTATTGTTGGAAAATATGTATTCTATTTAACACAAGTTTATATGAAATTCATTCCATAAATTCCTACTAGCGAAGTCCTATTCTTGAGACATCAATTCTTATTGACTTTGATGTTTTTAAATTTAATTACTTTTTCGACAGTTTTCGCTTAAGTCCCATTGTTGACTATCAGAAAACTATTTCTGCAAAATAGTAGTCTATATTTGATTCAGAAACAGGTCTTCTTTTAATTCAAAGAATCAAACTCGTTAAATTCATCACTCAAAAATTTTGTTAGCATTCAAGAAATTAATTTTCTTGACTCAAAAGGTTAAGGTTAATTCATTTGTTTTATTTCAGGAGCTTAATTCACTTCCATTATTGAGTGCGTCTTTGAATCAGTCAATTTTTTGAAAGATATCCTTCAAGTTTGAGTTTTTCTCCCACCAAATGTTTTCAATATTGACAGTATAAAATGAGTAAAATTTTGGATTGTTTTATTGCTTATAATTGAAAAGCTTAATACTATAAATAGACTAGTTTAAAATTACCCACTCGATTTTTCATTATTTTTAGATTAAAGAAACAACTGTCTAGTCTAAAAATATCTTTAATCAAGGTAATATATATATATATAATTAAAAATTTGTCATAAGGACAACCGCAGGATTTCGCAGGGAGCGGGTGCTAATCTGAAAAATTGCACCCGCTTCCAGCGAAATTGCAGTAAAATTTCAGTCACAACCACGTCTCACAGCCGCGAGATAGGTGGTTACAGTCTGTAAAGGAATCAATACCTCTCTTTCTTTTCATTCTCCTTGGCTATGATGTTTTTGTCAGCTGGTGCCGAAAATTCGATAAAGAACATGGTTCGCTTCTCGAAGTCAAGAAGAACCATGTCAGGCCTGGAGTGAGCAACAAAAACAATTGTCGAGAATATAAAGTTCCAGTATATGCATCACTTCCCATTCTCGACAATTGACTCAACTTCCCTAGGAGCATTTAGAGGAGTGATATTAAGGTGAATGCCGTAGGACTGACGGAGATGGTAATAAAGTACTCTTAGTGCCGCATTGTGCCTTTGATTGTAGGTCGTTCCCGCGTGAGTTGGACAACTAGATAGTATGTGAGCTAAAATGTAAGGTGTGCATGGCACGCTCTGCAGCTGTCATCGGGAATGTCTTGGCTCAAAATGTGGCGACGGTATGTTAAGGTGGAAATTACACCGTCTTAGCATGCAAAAATGAAACCCCCTGTACCAGACTTCAATCCGGGCGATTTAAGGAAAGCAAACGTTAGCTCACAAGACATTGATTGATCCTTCACATTTCTGTGGAAGATACCGTGCATCCTCTTATCGAGGAGCTGTTCACGTAAGTTTTTCTGTTGTGCTTTCCTAATCCGAACTTTCATGAGTGAGTACTCGAGATAGATAAGATTTGATGCATTTTGCTCACACCTAATATTGAAGTCAAGTCTGAGTGTTTCAGCAGTCTCCTCCGCTGCTTTGTACAGAAATGCTCCTTTGTCCACTTCTTCGTGATTCCTGACCATTCTAAGAAGAGGGTCTCTTCCATTTGCAACTCTATGTGCTGTACCCAGAACAATCCTGTTGTGAAGACATTCAAGACTTAATATTCCGCGACCCCTTGAAGGAGTGAGATGTACAGTCGCGGAACGGAAGACTTAAGATGCTTGCTTTTGTTCATGTGCATAACCTTTCTTGTCCCGATATCAAGAGATCTGAGCTCGTTCTTCGTCCATGGAACTACTCCAAATGAATAGAGTAGTACCCGGACGGCAGGCATGTTCGTTGCAGGTACTTTGTTCCTCGCCGACAGTTCGGAAGACTAAATCTGACGGATGAGGCATTTGTATCTGCATCGGAGAGTATCTTTTATAGATGTCACATCCTGAATGCGGCTCTGTGGCACGCCCAGGTGTGTATAAGTCTCTCCAGCGCAAGGGTGTCGTATGGCGCTTCTATCAACGAGCTCAGGATATTCAGGGATACCATTAAGTTTTTCTCGCTTCAAATAAACCTTGGCGCATTTGTCTAACCCAAATTCCATTCCAATTTCCTTAGTATATCGTTCGACAATCCCCAGAGCTAGATGCAGTTGCTCTCTGTTTTTAGTATAGATCTTAAGATCGTCCATGTAAAATACATGAGTCTGGTTTGGGTGGGTGCTCGACAGTAACTGGAGGGTTTTGGAAGAGTCGAGATGGGTCTGAGAGAAACTGTTGATTTTCTCTGATCCACCTCTCCCTCAGCTCTAGACTCTGCATTATACACACAATAATTGATAGCCCAGAGGTCGGATTCTCCGGAAAAATGTCCTCGAAGCTCGTTATCCATCTCAGCCAGATCTTTAGGCTTGAGAGAAACCTTAGTGTTGATGTTTCTCCGGGTCGTAAAGCGTCGCTCTTCATCTATTGAATGCCTGCCCGCGACTGGTCTTAGTGGCGCCTCTCCTTCTCTGTTGCCGGCTTGTTCTAGCTGTGGTAGAGTAGGCGTTCCGCTTACATAGCCCCTTTTACGGAGTAATTCAGCATGATTTCGCAGACGTTGCTGCGAAAAGT
>NC_046661.1:2820494-2823156 GCF_010883055.1 Belonocnema kinseyi | reverse complement strand
GCCGACCCATTGTCGGGAGCCCTGTGCGTTCTGTTGTTTTGAACCGCACTTACTACAACTATGTTTGGTGTTATCATTGTTGTTCCCACGAGAAGCTAGGGATAAGCTAAGGATAAGGCTGCGTACTCTGAGAGGTCGCCCGGTATCCCAGAGTCACCGTTCTAGACACCTTACCCAGGTGCCATTCAGCTTTTGGCACGGTTTTTACACCTCCGCTTGGGAGTTAATTCCTTCGGGAGGGCCCCTGGACAATTGTCCGCGACTGCCTATTTATTTTTGTAACCATATTCAGCAGAAACCCTTGGTACAGGGACCCTCTATGCGCAACCCGAGGACGCGTTCGGTGGCTTTGTCATAGGCCCTTCAGTTTGATTCTAGAGGAATCAAAACCGAACCGAAGGGGGATCCGGGACAGCGCGTACGCAGTCCCGACTAACAAAAATTATACGTCCGAGATATCCACATTAGGGATATTCGTAATCAAAACCCTCATAAACTACAATCATAAAGTAAAGCTGAACCCTTTTTTTAATTTGACATTAAAAAAGGTTCTCAAAGCCTTGACGATTACGATTTGGAAAATCTGGTGTTTGTGCATGGCGTCTTTTGAGCGAATTTTTCAACTTTTTTAAAGTATTAAGTTGTTTGTAATTCTATTTAATCTAATTTAGCAAAATATACATACTGTTTTGATAAAAAACTATAATTGAAAGGGAATGAAATAAATTTGTATTCAATTTTTGGAAATTTAAATAATTGTTTAAATCCAATATCTTTACAACGGATTTGTAAAGATTTAGTGCAAATGCCTCAATATTCATTTTTTTACTGTTACTATCAAAAATATAGTTACATTTTCAAAAAATGTGATGAATTTATGAATAAAATGGTAAATATTTGACTAGAATAGTTGAATTTGAAACCAGTCAGCTGAATTTTTCACTGAAATTATGAATCTTCAACTAGAGTAATTGAATTTTTTAACTGAAAATATTAATTCATACCAAAAAGACAAATTTTCAACTAAAAAAAATCATTTTTCAACCAGAGAAATGAATTTTTAAATAAAAACATTAACTTTTAACCAAATAATTTTATTTCTAACCTAAAAGATGAATTTTCAACTAAAATGATAAATACTTAACTGGAATACTTGAGTATTAAATCTAAAAGAAGAATTTTAAAACAAGAGGATCAACCTTCAAATAAAAATTTAATTTTCCACCAACACAATAGATTTTTTTAAACAAAATATGTGAGTTTTTGACGAAATGTTTGAATTTTCAATTTAAAAAAACAAACAAATTTTCATCCAAATTGTTGAAGTTTGGACTAGAAAAGAACAATTTTCAACAAAGTTAATTTAAAAAATTCCTGATCATTTCTAGACACCTAGTCGGTTCACACCGTGACGATTGTGAGTTCAAATTTAAGCATGTATCCGAAAGAGAAAAAATTAAAGACTTTGTACATTCCACCAGGAAGGCCCATTTTTGATTTGGCTGCAGTTATGACCTCTTGGATTGTAGCTCCTTTTGCAAGTTTTCTACTTTTCCCATCTGAAGAAACTATTTTGGAAACTGGAATTTTATTCCTAGACAGAAAGAAAAATATTCAGTATCTTTGGCATATCAGGAAACAGAATCATTTAAGGCAGTCTTTCTAACAATCAGAAAATTATGTAACAAAGCAAATTTAACTTGCATATTATTTAGCGATTTAAAGTCAATTGAAGCGAATATTCGACAAGCGGTCCGCCATATATATTCGTATATTCCAATCAGATCAGAATCGGTTTTACAATTCGACATCGATTGCGTTTATTTCAGATGGATTTCCTTCAAGCCCATTGAAAAATTTCAGTTCTTGGAAATCCCAGCTGTAAAATGCGTTTAGTAGCTTAGACTGGTTTTCAAATAAACTAAAATTTTAAATATCTAACGTTTTAAGCTTGCCTGAATGAGCTCTTATTTCAACTGGAAATTCGATGGGACCAAGTGCACACCTTTCGTATTAATAAAAAGAAACATTTGGATAGAAATGGAAAGTTACTTTCATTGTGAAGAAAGTGAAAATGTATTATTTTTTAAATATTCAGATTTAACTAGTTCAATGCAAATATTATATTTTTATTCACGTAGGAAGTGTGTGCTCAAGGAATTGTACATTCTTAGTACTGAAAAATATGCAGATAATGACGATGCAATGTTATACTTAACTATTTGATCCGTATGAAGTCATAAAGGGCCGGCGACAAAACCATATTTTGTATTAATACATATTTTGTTGCCAAGATTGTATATGCGTAATGGTTCATATGTGATCAATTCGGGCCAAGCTCGACATTCGCTTCTCTCAACCTTTCCAAGCTCCAAAGCACGCAGGTCAGATCGAAATGTATTTTGTATTATTTCCAATATCACGTAAATTTTTTTACTATCATCGTGAAGGAAGTTACAAATTTTCCCAGGAATAACGTTGCATTGGTCAGCAAACTGACCAGCAACAACAAAGTTTCCCTTTCCGTACAATGTACAAGGATGGTCGAATCCCTTTCCCCAGCTTCTCGTGGGAACAACAATGACAACACCAAACATAGTTGTAATAAGTGCGGTTCAAAACAACAGAACGCGCAGGGCTCCCGACAATGGGTCGGCCAACA
>NC_046661.1:2818957-2820394 GCF_010883055.1 Belonocnema kinseyi | reverse complement strand
GCACTTTTCGCAGCAACGTCTGCGAAACCATGCTGAACTACTTCGTAAAAGGGGCTATGTAAGCGGAACGCCTACTCTACCACAGCTGGAACAAGCCGGCAAAAAAGAAAGTGAGGCGACACTAAGGCCAACCGCGGGCAGGCATCCAATAGATGAAGAGCGATGCTTTACGACCCAGAGAAACATCAACACCAAGGCTTCTCTCAAGCCTAAAGATCTGGCTGAAATGGATGACGAGCTTCGTGGACATTTTTCCGGTGAATACGAACTCTGGGCTATCAATTATTGTGTGTATGATGCAGCGAGAGCTTTGGCCGATGCGAACCGTAAAACATAACCAACGGCTGATCATAAGACCAAAAGACGAATGTATCAACTTGCCATAAAGACAGGCTGGGCAAGACAGTACGCGTCCCGCATTCAATGTGTGATTGACAGCATCACACCTGGCAAGAATTTTACCGTCAAGGTTCAAAAGTTCGCGCGCGAACTCCGGACCCGTTATCACACACTTAACAAGTCAAAGCTGCTGACCATCAGGCAGCATATTGTTGTGCGAATACAGATACTATCTGACGCTAAGAGAAGTCTAGAAGTCTAGAAGGCATCCCTGAAGATCCTGAGCTCTTTCATAGAAGCTCCATACGACTTCTTTGCGCTAGAGAGACTTATACATACCTGGGCGTGCCACATAGCCGCATTCAGGATGTGACATCTATAAAGGATACTCTCCGAAGCAGATACAAACGTCCCATCCGACAGATTTGGTCTTCCGAACTTTTGGCGAGGAACAAAGTATCTGTAACGAACATGCTTGCCGTCCCGGTACTACTCTATTCATTTGGAGTAGTTCCATGGACGAAGAACGAGCTCACATCTTTTGAAATCGGGTCAAGAAAGGTTATGCACATTAACAAAAGCATGCATCTTAAGTCTTCCGTTCCGCGACTGTACATCTCACGCCGTCAAGGGGGTCGCGGAATATTGAGTCTTGAATGTCTTCACAACAGGATTATTGTGGGTACAGCACATAGAGTTGCAAATGGAAGAGACCCTCTTCTTAAAATGGTCAGGAATCACGAAGAAGTGGGCAAAGGAGCGTTTCTGTACAAAGCAGCGGAGGAGGCTGCTGAAACAGTCGGACTTGACTTCAGTATTAGGGGGAGCAAAATGCATCAAATCTATTCTATCTCGAGTACTCACTCCTTAAAGCCCGGATTAAGAAAGCGCAAAAGAAAAACTTTCGTGAACAGCTCCTCGATAAGAGGATGCACGGTATCTTCCACAGAAATGTAGAGGATCAGTCAATGTCTTGTGAGCTAACGTTTGCTTTCTTTAAATCGCCCAGATTGAAGTCTGGTACAGAGGGTTTCATTTTTGCATGCTAAGACGGTGTCATTTCCACCTTAACATACCGTCGCCACATTTTGAGCCAAG
>NC_046661.1:2796657-2818857 GCF_010883055.1 Belonocnema kinseyi | reverse complement strand
TCAAAAAGTAAGGTGACTTTTCAATTTTCGCGGGCTACGTACATTCAAGTTTAAAATGTTTTGTTTTGTTTTGTTGTGTTGGTACACTCGTCACGATCATATGTTCACAGTTTTGACTATATAGCTTGTGTTGTTTTTCTGACAGAGGCGTAAAAGGTTAGAAGGGTTTGGTGTGCTCGGCAATTTTCTTTTTTCGAAAAAAATGGAGCAAAGGGTTTGCATTAAATTTTGTGTGAAAAATGGAATCCATTGCTCTAAAACTCTTGAAATGTTGACAGTTGCATACGGTGAGCCTACTCCGAGTATGAAAAATGTGTATAACTGGTACAAGCTGTTCCAAGAAGGCCGAGAGGATGTCGAAGACAAACCTCGCCCTGGACGTCCCAGCACGTCAACAACAGATGAAAACGTTCAGGCAGTGGAAGAAACAGTGTTGATAAATCGCCGAATTACCATCAAACAAGTTGCTGAAGATGTTGGCATATCGGTTGGCTCATGCCATGCTATCTTTTCGGACGTTTTGGGCATGAGACGTGTGTCAACGACATTTGTTCGAAAACTGCTTAATTGTGATCAAAAGATCCATCGCATGACCATCGCTCAGGAGATGTTGAATGAAGTCAATAATGATCCTGATTTTCTCAAAAAGGTTATAACTGGGGATGAATCGTGGGTATATGGTTATGACGTCGAAACTAAAACCCAATCGTCTCAGTGGAAGCATCCTGAGTCTCCAAGACCGAAAAAAGCACGTCAAGTTCGGTCAAATGTGAAGGTTTTGCTCACTGTCTTCTTTGATTACCGTGGCGTAGTGCATTGGGAATTCTTACCACAAGGTCGTACGGTCAACAAGCAGTATTACCTTCAAGTTGTGCGCCGTTTGCGAGAGGCGATACGTAAAAAACGTCCGGAAATTTGGAAAAACAATTCGTGGCTTTTGCATCACAATAATGCACCTGCTCATTCTTCGTTGCTTGTGAAAGATTTTCTGACCAAAAACAGCACCACAGTCATGCCTCAGCCTCCATATGCACCGGATTTGGCCCCCAGTGACATTTTTTTCCCAAAACTGACGAGACCCATGAAAGGACATCGATTTTCAACGATTGAGGAGATAAAAACTGCATCGCTGAAAGAACTCAAGGCTATACCACAAAATGATATACTTAAATACTTTAAGTATATACTTAAAAAAAGGGAAAAGGTTTAAGCAACCACAACAGGGTCTAATTAGGATCAAGAAAAATAAAATGTAAATATTGTTTCGCAATATCTGAATAAGCAGTGCCAAACCAAGGTACACACAAAAAGAAATTGTAATAGGAATTTAATATAATAGTTTTTAACATACAATGTAGAAAATTTCGGATTGTGGTCTGTGCACAAATGTGGAAGGTAATGCAAAGATCGAGCGTGGATCGCGAGATAAATATATTATCGAACGCGAAGTACGAGAATGAACAGTCGCGCGCCCTAGGTGCGCTCAAACTAGCGAGCGTTCTGACGTGTTCTGGTCCTTTCTGAATTTAAAGTGTTCTTTATTTCCGAAAATGATAACTATCACGAGACTGAACAGGTTGAGTTTCAGCCAGGAAAAGCCCTGGATTTGGCTCAGGAACTATTTAAAATGTGTCCATCAAGACTAATAGCCCATGGCAGGGAAAATAGGCCTTCTATACCATCAGATAGACGAAAACTTGTTTCTAGTATCACAGAATTTCTAATAAGTGATATGAAAAATATTACTCGAGGGATGGTAGTTTCTGTTGCTAAACACTTATTTGGAATATTCCCTGAATCTTTTAGTGATATAATAGAGAATAAGGTCATGGGATCAGGAGTTGAAACTTTAACAACAATGATCCAAAATGCTGTTCAGTACAGACTTGATCCTGGCAAAAAAAAAGCGTAAGAGTAATATTATACACGCCGATTATGACGATGAATCTAAAGGATTTTCGTTTTGTCGAAAAGAAGACCAGTCTGGTTGTACTGCATACTCACCTGAATTACCTGCTGAAGAAAGTTTCCAGTCTCTTGAAAATAAGCGAAAGTCCTTGTGCGATCAATACAATAAAAACTCCAATGAAAGGGATGAAATTGAGATAAACGTTTCAATGAGGGATACATATTTTCTTCAAAGGGTAGAGATTAATGTTGAAGATCGTGATTTAAATCAGCTTTTTACAAAGTGGCCTTTTCTAAGAGAAACTGACTATTTGAGCCTGTATGTCGATCAGTTATTACGATTTAATGTCTTGACAACATGGTCTCAGAAACTTCTTGATATTCCCGATCCCATTCGAGGATATTTCAAACTTCAATCAAGCAATACACTTATGAAAAATGACAACAACAAGAGTAGTACACAATCAATCGCACGTGAGGAAGCGAAAGCAAAAAGCATGAGCAAAGTGTTACAGGAAGCGAAAGATATGGCTCTTGTTACACGCAGCAATATTCCCAAGATACTAGTAATGTTTCCTTTACTCGTCTTGAATTTCAGTGAAGATCAGAATTTATTGTTCAAAGTTTTCGACGTAAGTTCATTATCATTTTATCTGCTTGCTTATACTCATTTGTGTCAAATAAATTTCATGAAAATCCATGTTTGTAATAAGAACTAATTCTACGTATATTTTCAATATTTCAGAATACCACTACTAATGAGGCTGTGAAGAAGGCGATTTCGTCATATCCTGTCTTGGTTATAAAAGGTGTGTAATATCATGATATTTATTTCCAGATATATTTCACATAAACTTTAATCCTCCCTAGATTATACTTTGGCTATTTTCTTTTTTAGGATTTTGAAAGTGATATTTTCTTTTAGTTCTGATAAATATTAATGCTTTTTTGTTTTGTTTCTAATAAAAAAATTATTTTTTACAGGTAAGTCGATTTTTGATGATACCGCCTCTTTGAGTGTTTTTCTGGAAAAGGCGAATTTTTTAAAGTAAAAAACTTCCAAGATCGAATTTACGTCACTTTCCTTAGCTATTACTGCTTTGGATACGCTTCTCCTACAAAATTCGCCAAAACTTTGGAATTCAATCAGAGGTAAATATAGTTTCCATAATATGTAAAACTATATGTTATACACTTGTTTTAAATGATTTCGCAAATAAGTTTAAGGTTTTTAAATATACTTTGCGTCTTATCTGTTTACATACTACATTTATACAGAACATTTTTTTGTTTTGGTTCGGAAACGATGCTTGTTGAATGAGAAGCAAAACGTGCGTTGGTTTTCTAATTTAATTTAATACTACATGTATATTATAACTTAAAGCTTGTAAAGTTCTAACTGAAAATCGATACATGAATTTTCACAAACAAAAACGAGTTTTCAAGGGAAAAAGCTCCCTTAAATTTAAAATAATGTTTCCATATCTTTGTATAATTTTATATGCCGTTAACCAATGTTTTATAAATATTCTTCGTGAACCTAGATACTTTTATTAAGGATATTCTAGAAAATGATACATAAATAATTCACAAAGTTTGGGTTTTTCAAAAATCTTTATTAAAATCTATCTGGGTTCCTAAAAAAGTATTTATTTTACAATTCATTAACTGCGCATTGAATTATTTTAAATTTAATTTTTAATTTTTTCTCGTATGCTTTCGCAATTGATTGAAAAAATTTCGAATCATTTACACATTGAAAAAATTATTTCGCTGCAGATTTTATAGAAAAATGTCCGTTGAAACCCTTTGAAATCGCTTAAAATTTTTGAAATGTTTAAAAAAATTTTGATATTGTTTAAAATATTTCAAATGTTTTTAAATCTTTGAAATAATTATGAAATGTTTCTTTAATCTTTACTTGTGAAATCTTTTCTGTTTATTTGAAATTATTAAAATCTTTTCAAATCTTCTCAAATTTGTTGAAAAATTTTGAAATCATTAAAAATCTTTTAAATGTTTTGCGATCTTTGAAATCTGGTGTCCCTTGTTGCAATCTTTAACATTCTTCAAATGTTTTGAAATCCTTAAGAATCATTTAAAATATTTGAGAAATCTTTCGAAAATTTTTCGTTATCCTTTGAAATTTTGCCAAACATTTTTAAATCATTTAAAATCTTTGAAATGGCTGGAAATGCTTGAAATCTGGTGTACTGCAACCTTGTTAAAACCTTTGAAATTCTCCTGTTGCTTTTAAATTTTTATGAATGTTTTATCAAATATTTGAAACTTTTGTGAAATGTTTGGATATATCCTGAAAAATTTTGAAGTTATTTAAAATCTTCGAAATGTTTTGAAATCTTTAAACTCTTTTTAAAATTGGAAAATCTTTGTGCAATGTTCGAAATCTTAGCGAAATGTTCGAAATCTTTCTTGAATCTTTGTTTGGAAAATATTTTGTATTTGTTGAAGTCATTGAACTATTTGAGATATTTTGAAATCTTCTAAAATGTTTTAAGACCTCTTCAAATCGTTTAAAATTTTTTAAATATTTGAAATCTGGTGTACTTTACCCTTTTTCAAATCTTTGAAATCCTTTAAATATTTAAAGTTATAAAATACTTGTGAAATTGCTGTGAAATCTTTTTGAAATCTGGCGTGCTCGCCTTTTTCAAACTGTTAACATCAGAGAAATCTTTATGAAATGTTAAGGATATTTAAAATATATTGAAATGTTTGAAATTTTTTTAAATCTTTAGAAATATTTTGTAACCTTTTGAAATCTGTTGTACACTCAAAAACCGAGTGGTCATAATTGGCTAAAATATTAAAATCACTCTTCGCATTTCGATAAAATTACTGTTTTATAAGAAAAAAAAGAATTATACATTTAAGGTTTTCTGGAAAAAATCAAGGAGATTTCCAGGTTTTAAAGTTTAAACAAAATTCAAGCAGACTTCCAGGTTTTCAAGGTTTTCAAGGTCACTAAACACCCCGTAAATACAATGTCATGCTGTCATAAGAAACAAAGAAAAATATAGTTTAACACTTTAGATAACTTTCGCACTAAACTTTCTTCTTAACAAATAATAAATGGATGTTTTTTCTCTTTTCACCGTACCATTCAATTGTACTGTCCAGTAAAAGTAATTGGTGTAAACATTTTTACAATGAATTACAAGGTTTCCACAGCTGCAATTTTTGATTAAAACATGAAGTACTTTAAGAAAAACGTAACATACAAGTAGCTTATTTTGTTCAGTATTTTCTGGTAGAAAAGTAAAAAAAAATTATGAATAAGTATAAGCTTTTTGTCCTTGTTGTAAGAAAGTACAATGTCTGAAAGAAATTTTAAGGATTTTACATTTTTTATTTAATGCTGGTTCTTGAAGTCATAAAGACACTTTTTATTTTACGTGAATTATTTTAGAAAACTGCAAATGCTCAGAAAAATGCCAAATGATTCAAAACTTTAAATGCTGGAAAATTGTACATCACATTTTCTTTTAAATACTTCAGCTGCTGTAGTAAATCATAGATCAAGCAGAAATTGCAGTTATGCAACAATTTTTTACAATAAAATTGTATAAAATTGTTACAAACAGAAAAACATAAATATTTACACGCCATTAAATTTTCTTCTCCAAAGAAGAAACGTTTGGGTAATTCCACGGTAGATGATATGAAAAATTCCCAAGACATAAATGATTGAAAATTATCGTTTTAAAAAAAGTGATCGTCTTAACTTTTTTGTTGTGAAAAAGTATATATCAAAAAATTTTCAAAAATTTGATCTAATATTTATAAAAATGCCTAATTCAGTTATGAAAATTCAATGCAACAATTTTTCAGTGCACTTAATTACGAAGTTCGGTATCCAGCACATATTAAATAAAAAGTTTGAAAATTTTTTAATAGATACAAAGAACGAAAAAAAATTTCACACTTACAAAATTTAGGGGGTAAATCCCGTGGAATGACCTTTATATTTTACAATATTTTTCGCAGAATAGTGGGAAGTCGTCAGAAGTGATTAATCCACTATGGATTTGATCCTCTACTCACTGTCATAATTTTCATTAGGTTCGTTATCATCTTCTGTATCGCTGTCATCATCGTCTTCTCCTACGCAAATAATAAAGGATTCTTGCTGCTGGTACCAGTTTGCAGATGGTCATTTAATATTCCTTCGGGTGCTCTGCATCGATCTTCTTCAGCCTTCGCGTGTTTTATGCAATTGGTCCACAACTCTGCAGTCACTTGTTCCATTATCGTTATGTACAATCGCCTAACATCCTCCAGCTTAAAAGTATTCTCATACTTATCTACGAAATTTTTGACGTATGCCCATATGAGTTCTATTGCATTAAACTCGCAGTGAGCAACAGGTAGCCAAAGTAATTGTATATCAGTACGCCCTTCTTCTCTGCATATTTTACCTAGATGATAAATTTTAGGGTATTTATAGGGTTGACACAAATTGAAAAGCGCTGGAACCGTCAACCGTTCATAGGTCTCAATACCGAAGGGCAAGGGAACTTGACGCTTTTACTGCCCACTCAATCAAATCAGCCTTTCTCCACGCCGTCGTTGAATTTCGAAATTTTTTATCAATCATAGTGTGGTATCGCGCTTGGTCAATGACGAGTGCAGATTTTTGCAACGGTATTAGTCATAATTAGCGTGTTCCTTTTGCAGAATGTGTTCCACCCATCCCAATTGTTTCGTGTGAATCTTCCCGCACCATGTTTCATCCGTATAGAAGATTTTATATCCATTTTCTCTGAAGTATTGAATTTCTCTAAGGAATGTTGCCTTTTTCCCTACGATTTCATAACTTTCCATGTAGACGGGCTTATTTTTGTACTTTTCTTACGAGAAGTTAATTTTATGTAACCAATTTTTTAAGGTGCTTATACTGAAGGTCGGCAAATCAGGAATGTCTTTTTTTAATTTGACATGTAAATCTTACTGTAGGGTATCTTTTTTCAGCATAAAAATCATGCATTTTCCTTCGAATAACGCCTTGTAAAAATTCGTCGCACTCTATCGCCGGTCTGCCACTTTTTTTATGAGGTTCCACAAATTTTCCGTCGTTCCGTTTTACCTCATTACTGATTTGATGAACAGTGCTGACAGAAATCTGCAAGCATCGGGCTGTTCTCTCAATAACTTTGTTGATGTCGTTACTTCTGCTTGCATCTTTCTCTGATTGAAAGTACTGCCTTGCTCGAAGAATCATTGTTTTTGCTTCTATTCCTTAAGCTGACGTATTCTGTTTTTTGGACAAGTCATTCTCCTGCGCTAAGGTTGTAGTCTTCCGCTTTTCTGTAAAAAACAATTCTTCACTAGCACATTTCTTGTCACTGAAGTTTTCATGGTCGTCGCACATGTTTGACACGTGACTATTATAATCAGAGTATGATGAATAACGACCCGTTTTTATTTCTTTACTTGAAAGAGAAACTAATAATTGAAAGTGTTCATCCATATTTTGTGCCCTATTATGAGCTTGAAAATCGTAAACAAAATACTTTCCAGCTTCGCCCAACTGACGAACTACCGTCAAATTAATATTGTAAAGTTTGGTAGCAGCTTGACATTCCAAAAACGATCCAAAAACTCCTTGCTGTGAACTGAGATTTCGGTATTGATAGCGGGTCACACAGGCTAAATTGTTTTTAGCTTCTAGACAATAATCAGCCCAGTTATTGTAGATATGAGTTACAATTTTTTGCCGAACAGAATAATTACTTCTAATATTTTTTATAAGAGCAATCACGCTAAATAAACAGTCACCAGAACCACCGGCATCTTGAATACTATATTTTTCACCGTTCACTGTAAAAACTTTCGACATTTTGATTTGAGTGAGATCAACCTATTCCAGAAAACTATTCACAAAAAACTGACGGTCTCAGGAAATAGAAGTTCCAAAATTCGTTCTCCGAGTCAAAACAGGGAGAATAAGCCAATAGGAAAAGGTTTCACAAATCTCAAAAGTTGTACAGAAATTGAAAAGTGCCTACGATCGCAGAAGTAATATTTCGAATCATAAACAAGATAATGAATTGCATAGTGAAGTGGCCAACAACGATAGCAAACTACTCTAAAATTCTATGTAGTCTGCAATTATAAAAGCCTAAATCTGACCCAGAGCAGGGGCCGATGTAACGAAAGATGAGTCTCAGCATTTATAGAGCTTTAAGCCTAATGGGGTCTCTTTTAGGGGATAAATTTTGATAAGGTAGATTGCACTACAGTGGTGAAAGTTTATGCCTGTGCAAATTCGACTTCGATTTTTCAAGATCGATGCCACCTAATTTTTCCGTTTTCAAAAAAGACACTTCATGTTTGTTCATATCCCTTGTGTAAAGTTATTGTTTAACAGATTAAACATACTTTTTAAAAAATTTTTTATCGTGTTTATTGAAACCAGTTCTTTGTAATTTTGAGTTTCGACCAGTCAAAAATAATCAAAGAAGTAATCTTGATGGATTTTCGAGAATATAAAATAATATTACTTTCGAGTTTCCAAATGTGTTATTATTTAATTTTAAGGTTTAAAAATGCACCTGTATATATAGTACAAGGATTATTGAAATTGTAGGCACTCGCAAAGGAATAAATGAACCTATTCTGCTCTAATACTTTTTAAAATTTTTTAAAAACATTCGCCTTATTAAACACCATGTACAAAAACGTAATTTTAAGTTAATCATTACTGTGTGCGTAGAATAAGATTTTTCTATGTGTAACAGGGGTTTTCAAACATAGATCCTGTATATACGAGAGACCCCAGGTCAATAGGTTAGATCTAATCTGTTTTCTATTATTAGAAATAATAAATAATATTATTATTTTCTATTATTTAATATATATTATTTGTACTAAAAATTTTACTATCTACTCAGCTTTTCTATCGTACTATTCGAAACTTGACACTGAAATAGAGAATTGTGAAATGAAATCGTACGTGTTTATTTTTCTGTATTTTAATATTGCTAAATAAAATATCCAATGCATTGTTAATTATATATACACACAATTTACATTACCTAAAAATCAGTTTGTTTATAAATAATTCAACATATTCCCATAAATTAATGTAAAATATTAAAAAGTAACAAAAAGTTCACACATAATTGGGTTCCTATTACATAATATTAAAAACGCATACTCAATTATAATACTATACTATATGCAATGTTTCAATTTATTTGTGACCACTTGTTTTTATTATTATGAGTATTTAATTAATTATTTAGTATAATTAAAGATAAAAAAATTTATTCGTGAACTATTATCGGCAATTACTTACTTCGAATAATTTAAATAAAATACTGTTTATTTCAAGCCCTATAGTTATACCAGGAAAAAGAGACTTTATGGTTCAGCATTAGAAACGAGATTTTTTTTGTAGTGTCATGACTTTTTTCTCAGTTTCCCCTAAAAAATCGTAAATTTTGAAGAAGGCCGGGCGATCTTGGGTAGTGCTGCACCTGTGGCTTGTGGAAACCTCTGCTGTATAATATACCACATGGCCAGGTCTAGTCATCGGCCAATACCTACACACTGCACGGGACCGTACAGAAACAGACCCCTTTTTCCAAAAGGCTTCGAGCGGCCACGAGCGGCCAGGCAATGGACACCCTTCAACCTCTTTTCTTGTACACTATATCCTCAAGAGACTTTAGCATAGCTCATTAAGGTCCAAATTATGCGAACTCACTTTACAGGTAAACTTACACTTTTATCGAATTTTTATTGGTCCGAGCTTTATCAGTATACGAAACACTTTCCTTTAAGTCTTGATTCGTCTCGATATCTCTTTTCAAACCGGAGATATTTTTTCTTGCTTTAACAATTCTGGTGACCACAATTTTTAATATTTTTTGTTTTCAAAGCTGGGTTCGGTTTTCAAATAGACACAGACTCCACTTGAATTTTTTCCATTTTTTCGGACAGTTTTGCGACTTTAGGAACAGCTGAAAGTTGACTTTTAAAATATAGGCTTCGATTTTTGTAATTTCCTCAACATTTGTTGCTCTTACAAGAACTAAAAATTTTTCAATGAGATACGATAAACGTCATTTAACAAGTAGAAAGATTTCGAATTGGCATTGCTAAATGCGAACTTTAGAATAATTTCAAATATGTGTTCTTGAGGGGTTTTTTTGATAGAAATTCTCTATCTGCTTTTATGACCGGTATAGGTAACTGTATTAGTTACTATCATGCATTACTGCACCTTTATTAATCATGAATTTATTAAACTCATTGCAGAAATATAAGTAAACGGTCTGATCGGGAACGTATACCTTTCACTTCGCCACCGAATGCCTTCGTTGAGTTAGAGAGATGCAATAAAGATTAGGCACACTTGTTTCGTTAAATAACGAATATAAAGGTGTTGATTGCTTCTATTAATTAAAACTTTTAATTTTAACTTTCCTTTTCATAAAAATTGGTTGGATTTGGAAACATTAATTCTGTTGTAGGATTTTCAATCGCGAGTGATCAGTTTGTGAAAGAGAGATTCATACAATAGAGTTAAATTGTTTTCCTAGGCTCTTAGGAATCTAGAACAGAAAGGGCTATTTCAAGATCTAACGAGAAAAGGGTTTAGAAATCGAAGACTTTTTAACTTTTCCGGATTAATTAATTTACACACCTTTTGTTACTGTTTTTACTATACTAAAATTATATTGTGAATAGTTTCGAAGAAATTTGTTCTTTAAAACCGAAAATATAATATTTAAGGTTTTAGGGAAACACTGAATTAAAATTTAGATTAAATATACGGAATTCAAACGAAAAAGTGACAATCTCACCGCTGCCACCAAATCAGCTGTTACGTCCCGAACAAAAGGCGAGGGTAGTTTGTTAATAGTATAGGTAAGGGAGGTTAAAGGGCTGATAAAGTCAGAGTGGTAAAGCCTGACTATTATTTAGTGTGGGATCTTTGTCACTCATCATTCCTACGGGGATTGCGTGTTATTAAAAAATAAAAAATATGGGAATTTTCACAAGTTATTCGTACATTTATTATAATATAAGAACATAAAATTAGTTTACAATAAAAGCATTATAAAAACTTACGCTACGTTTCAGTCATGAAAAGGCAAGAGAAGATTTGTCGTGTCGATTATATCCCCGATGATTTTTAGAATAGCAACGGAATTTTACCGGGTATTTTTAGTTGATACACACGAAATACTCGGAAATCAACGTATACGACGACAGAAAGCCGAAGGGATTTAGTTTTACTCTTAACACTTAGTACTTTTTCACGATGGAAAATAACAAGTACGCGACTTTACACAATGCAGTTCTTCGTTAAGGAATATTTCACGTTTGTCAATTCGATCGCGACTTATTCCAAGCAATTCGTAAAATTGAAGTTTAAGTTGACAGTATGACTGCCACAAACTAAAGACAACCACCGGGGTGAGTCTGGGGTTTATACAGAAATAAGACTCTTGTAAAGTCACATTCAATCGAGAAAACTCGACGAGGCACGTACGATTGACAAAACTCGACGAGGCAAGTTCGATTGAGAACATTCGACGAGGCACGTACTGACAAAGTCTCGTATCTATTTTTGCTTTCGTAGTCTATATTTCCAACATACTCTATAATTTTAATTTTATTGTCTCTTTTTTAGCTATATTCATTTCCTTATTATTTTTTTGTAATTTCGTTACTCTTATTTTCCTCTTTTCTAGACAATATCTTAATTCTAATTTCTATAGGCTGATACATCAAATACTTATTTTAACTATAAAATTATATCACTATTTTTTAGTTTTAATTATGATCGTTTTATAGACTTAGATGGCACAAAATTTGATTACCCTTCCTTATGTGAGTGTAATATATAACATTTTAAAGTAGTTGTTGTTTTTGAAAAATTTCGCAATAGGCCATGCAAGAGCCTTTAATGAACCTTCATTTCGGATGTGTTCAGTTTTATGATTAGTGCATATTCAGAGCACTTTATCAGCACTTTTTAGTAAGGGGTAGTTTTTTAATAGCAAGGGATGGATTTAGAAAATTGATTTTGGCGGCATTGGAGAGCCTAACATGAGCCTTTTATTCTGGTGTGCTCAATTTTTATATTAGAGCATATTTAATTTTCAGAGTAGTTCATTTATGATAGGGGTTGTATTATGAAAAATTGCGCCATGGGTCATGCAAGAGCCTTCAATGAGCCTTCAATTCTGATGTACTCAGTATTATGATTAGAGCATATTTAGTGCAGTTTATCATCACTTTCAAGTATGGTGAACTTTCTTAATATCAAGGGATGGTTTCAAGCAATTGATTTCAGCAGCGTTTGAGAGCCTAAAATGAGCCTTCAATTCTGATGTGCTCAATTTTCAGATTAGAGCATATTTTATTTTTAGAGTAGATTATTTATGATAGAGGTTGTTTTTAAAAAATTTCGACATGGGTTATAGAAGAGACTTTAATGAGCCTTCAATTCTAATGTACTCAGTTTTATAATTAGTACATATTAGGAGCACATTTATGATAGGGGTTGTTTTTGAAAAGTTTCGACATTGATCATGCATGAGCCTCTAATGAGCCTTCAATTCTGATGTACTCAGTTTTACGAGTAGTGTATATTCAGTGCACTTTATCAGAACATTTAATGAAGGGGTAGTTTTTTAATAGCAAGGGTTAATTTTGGAAAATTGGTTTTGGGGGCGTTGCAGTGCCTAAAATGAGCGTTCAATTCTTCGGTGCTCAATTTTCAGATTAGAGAATATCTAATTTTTAGGATAGGTTTTTTATTATAAGGGTGTTTTTGAAAAATTACGCAATGGGTCATGCAAAAGCCTTCAATGAGCCTTCTATTCTGATTTACTCAGTTTTATGATTAGTGTTATCAATTTTCATGGAATGCGCACTTTTTTTGAAATTAAAAAAAAAGACAATAAAAATACGTCTTTTTTATAAGATTGCATATTATAATGAGCACAATATAAATTTATTGAAAGGATGCATTTTTATGGGCATTTTTGAATAAAAATTAATGAAAAATAAAGAACAACTATGAAAGTAATTACGAAAAATAACATTTGTACTTTATTTTACAATATCTAAATAAGCAGTTACGCACCAAGCTATGAAAATATCTGTAAAATACCTGATCAAAATGTGTTCGATAAAGCCAAAGGAGCTTTGAAAAAATAGAATTCATACTCACTAAATTACAGTACAGCCCGAGGTCAATACATGAATGAGTATTCAGCGAGAGATAAATATATTATCGAGTGCTCAGCGCGAAAGCCACAAGTCGCACGCCCTAGACACGCTCAAACTTGCGAGCCCTGTGCAGCATGCGATGAGACGGCCCGGGTGGCGGGCGGATTTTTTAAATTGATATAAGTTCTCCTGATATTTGACTAGAATTTTTTTGAAGCGTTAGGGATTTTGTCTGAAATTTCTTACCTTTTGAGCACGAAAAAAGTACCCTGTGAGCGCAACAAAAGAGATTATGATATTTGAGGAGATATTGAAAGAAGTATGGCGTAGAGTGACGTGTTTCTCATAAATTTTGTATAAAAGTTCTGGAAGAATTTACAAAATTTAGTGACCTCATGAAGCAAAGTTTCCCTAACTTGCATTTTTATAATGTTAATTCTATTTCATGATTATTATTACTATTAGTATATATAATTATTTTTGTAAAAATTGAAAGAATAAGATAGCTTATTTTTCACTTCAGCCCAATATGTTAAATTCATATTGTGTTAGAGCTGGATTTTTGAATAATCTGCATGGGGCTGTTTCGGTTTTCAACATCATTCACGGACGCATTTTTGCAATGCAATAAAGTGATCTGATAAGAATAGCACGCCTAATTTGACACGTTGGGCACAGTCTGGGGTTTCCACCTCACCATCCACGGACTGGGTTATAACCAACTGCATGCTAGAGACCCACAATTTAGAGTGGGATCTGAACCACCCAAACCTCGTAGAAGTAAAGACAAATTTCCAGAGTTACCGACTGAGGGATCGTATACCGAAACACTAACGTGAAATTGAAAACACGCACAAACGATTTTTCAAACTGGAATATCTTGTGTTCGGGAAAGTATATAAGTTCAGTTTCCCTCTCTAAAAAATCTTAGATAGTAATAGGGTCAGGTCCTGTGAGTGGCGCTTCAGTTCGTCAGTTAACCTTTGAGCGGTGAGAGGTGAAAGTGCGTACAGTGACATAAAAGTCCTTGTCTGTAAACCGCGTGTGTGTTTTTAAAAGTTATTAAACATTAATTATTTCGCTTTATTTCATATTTTCTGAAATTTATATGAGCAACACAAAGTTTTCATTTAATTCTGGTCCATTTTTGTACAATGAATATGGATTAACATTCAATAACTTACTTTCTCTATGGAATTGCCTTCATTAATTACTGTAAAATATTCTCATTCTTCAGGTCTTCAGAAAATTTAAATTTTCGAAGCCGCCGCCAATGGGTCTATATTTTTCTCCAAGCTTTCAAACCCTGCGAAAATTAAAAAAAAAAATAATTTGTTGCAAAATTATGCATTTTTAACAAGTATTGATTCGTTCTATATTTTTGCCAAACTTCAATTTTCATTTTAAAAAGTTTACAATGAGTGACTCTAACAACAATCGGATCATGTAGTAGATACCTCAAAACATCACCCTGAATTTTACTCTATTTTTGAAAGCCAGAAACAGTTCAAAAACTGAATAAGACTTCAAAGTCCCTTGCGTCTAAACGGAAAATAGGAAATAAAAGTGTGTAAATGGAGGATTAATGTTATTAAAATCGGCAGGACAGAAAAGCAGGACAGAAAAGTGTGGCGACAAATAGTTTATAAGAAGTGCATGAGGAAGAGTGGCACTTGAGTGAATTACGCTGAAAGAAAAGACTTTTTTTAAATAATGGGACCGAGTTGAGAGCTTGATATACAGTGATTTTGTCAAACTCCTCACCCGGGGTGATTGCCAGATAGATTAATCAGCCCCAGATAGCTACTTTGAGTTAAATTGTTGTTGTTTTACAATTTTGATTCGTTCTTTTGAATTTGTAAATTTTGTCTGTCGATTTCAAATAAGCGTCTTGTGAAACAGCCAAAAAACAATTTGTAGTCAAATTGTTATTTTTTCTTAAGTTTTTTGTTCGCCATATTGGATGCGCCGTTTTGTATGTTGAAATTTGAAGTATGGAATAAGCGATAAAAAGAACTCACAGTTGTAATGTTTAGTCAACTTAGTTTTGCTTTTACAATCTCCATCTCCCAGATTGGATACGCTATTTGAAATTTTCACTTATATTAATTTGCATGTCATATTTCGATTGGACATACACAAATTTATAGAAATCCGCATGTCAAACATTAAATCTAACATCCAAGTGTACGGGATAATGAATAAGCGATATTTTTTGCCCACAATACCAACTTCAACATACATTTGCAAAGTAAGCCATTTCTGTTACTTTTTCTCTATAGTTTCCCTGTATTTAATAAAGATTCTTCTTGAATTGAAATTCGAAGTATCCCTCCAGGTAATTCTTATCAGAAGTTGTACGATTTTGAAACACAGTGTCATACAACCTCCCACTGTGTGTTGCCGCTATTTCAGAAATCCACATTACTCTGTGTGGCAAAGTACTCCGTGTGCCGTATGACCCCATATGTCATATTTTGATATGTTATTTTTAGACTATTATTTATTAGGTATAAGATTTTAAAAAGTAAGGAATATAAAATCTTCAAGAACGGGATGTATTAAAAGTAATAAACAATTGATTTGTAATATCTGAATAACCGTATCCATTTTTTCACTGTTTCAGAATATGTATAATATTATTACAAAATGTTGTACTTAATATACTACCCTTTCCAAACGCATGGACCCTATGGCGCGCATCACCAGATGCGACGATTACCCGTGTGTCACATTATTCCACGTGTAAAATTACTCCGTGTGTCATATTGCCAAACGCTACAAATTGTACTGAAGTATGCACATCTGAATCTATTCAAAAATTCAAATGAATTTTTAGTTTTAAGTTAATTTTAATCATAAGTAATACCTAATTTTTTAGTTCAAAGAATCAGGAGAATTTAAAAGGCTCAAGATAATGTAAAGCATTTGAAGAGTCATAAAGTTTTAAAAGAATTCAAATAAACTCTTAATAATTTTAAGTTGTTATTTTTAATTTTAATTTATACATCAAACTCTCGGTTGCGCCCCCCTCCACCCGTTTTCGGCCTTCCTAGAACTGTTGGCCAACGCAGTTTCTCAGAGGAGCAGGGCGAGGGCGGTTGCGACTGTCGACTCGGAAGGGCCACAGAGTGCGAGTATCTCGTCAAGCATATTGCGTAAAATTATATATTTCAATTGGAAACAGTTCAGGCGACCCTGATTTAGTTACAACGTAAGTACGAGGCAACATCCAAAACTGGACTGAAAACGTGAGTTTGCTGTACGACAACTAACTTTTGAATTCGAATAATTCTTCGAATCCAAAAAATAAAATCTAACAAAATTGTTTCAACGTCTACCACCTTGAAGCATCCCTAACTGCACAACTGCACATATATCACCGTTGACTTTGTGGTAAGGCTTTAGCTATTTAAATTGCATAACAAAAAAGTGAAATATGCCTTGTTTTCAGTGACGACATATCGACTAATTCATGCACATGTCTTGCCTCAATTGACCAGATATTTACTAAGTCCTGCACATGTCTTGCCAAATTGGCCGGATATTGACTAAGTACTACTCACGCCTTGCCTTAATTGGCCGGATATTCACTAAGTCCTATTCATGTCTTGCCAAATTGGCCGGATATTTACTAAGTCCTGCTCAGGTCTTGCATTATTTGGCCGGACGTTTACTAACCCCTGCATATATCTTGCCTTCATTGGCCGGACATTGACTAAGTCCTGCTCATGTCTTGCCTTCATTGGCTGGATATTAACTAAGTCCTGCTCATGTCTTGCCTTAATTGGCTGGATATTTACTAAGTCCTGCTCATATCTTGCCTCAGTAGGATGAATATACACTAATTCCTGCTCATGTCTTGCCTTTATTGGCCAGATGTTTACTAAACCCTGCTCATGTCTTGCCTTAATTGGCCGGATATTCACTAGGACCTGCGCCTGTCTTGCCCTAATTGACTAGATATTTACTAAGCCCTGCTCATGACTTGCATTATTTAGCCGGATGTTTACTCAGCCCTGCATTTAACTTGCCTTCAGTGGCTGGACATTGACTAAGTTCTGCTTATGTCTTGCCTTTATTGGCCAGGCATTTACTAAACCCTGCTTATGTCTTGCCTTAATTGGCTGGATATCTACTAAGTACTGGTCATGCATTGCCTTAATTGACTGGATATGTACTAAGACCTGCTCATGCCTCGCATTTCTGGGCCAGATGTTTATTAATTTCAGGACATGTCTTGCCTCAATTCACCGGTTATTTACTAAGTCCTGCACATTTCTTGTCTTAATTGGCCGGATATTGACTAAGTTCTACTCACTTGTTGCCTTAATAGGCCGGATATTTACTAAGACCTACTCATGTCTAATATTGACTGAATTCCTCTCATCTCTTACCTTAATTGGCTGGATATTTACTAAGTCCTGCTCATGTCTTGCCTTCATTTTCTAGATATTGACTGAGTCCTTCTCATGTCTTGCCTTAATTGGCCAGATATTTACTTAGTCCTGCTCATGTCTTGCCTTAAGTGGCCGAATGTTTACCGATTCCTGCTAATGTCTTGCCTTAATCGGCCAGATGTTTACTAAGCCCTGCTCATGTCTTGCTATTAATTATCTTCAACACGTCCCCTTCTGTCTTAACGCTTCTCAACTCCTCTTCCAGCTCTTTTTCTTCTTCCTGCTCTTTCTTCTTATACATCGCCCTAAACTCCTTCCTCATTTCTACGTACTCCTCCCTTTTCGCGGTTTCTTCCTTTCACATCCTGTACTTCTTTTTCACCGTTCTCTTTATCATTTTAAATTCCCTATCCCACCACGTCTTCACCATTCCTTTCTTCTCCCTAAATACCTTAATTTGCACACAACCTTTCACTTTCTCTTGTAGATCCTCCCATATCTCGTCCACCGACTTCCCCTCAAAGCTTACGTTGCCCAACTGCTCCTGAAACTTCTCTATCGCCTCTCTCGTCCGTGATACCCACTCTCTTAACGATCCTTCTTCCCCACCCTGCCTTTCGCCAGCCTCCACCTGTATCCACAAACTTAATGGCTCCTCCTCCCCTCCATCCTTGCTTTCCCTACCCTGCTTTTAACCCACTTTATGCTTTGTAGCAGCGCTTCCACCCCCTCCCTTTCTTCCCTGCTCCTTAGCTTGAATCCTCTTATCACTATATTATTTCTCCTATCTGCCTTCTGTCTTCTCTCTATCCTCAACTCCATTGCCCTTATCCTGTCCCTATGCGCTCTCTCCTTCTTTTCGATCCTACGCTCTCCCACTTTCTCTTTTATCATGATCTTTACTTTCTCCCAAATACCTTGCTTTTCGCCCTCCATCATGTCGGCTGATTCCATTCCCGACCTGTCCTCCACATTCTCCATCCTTTTTTCCACCCTTTCCTTCCACAACCTAATATCTTCTTCCATCTACTTTATTTTATCCTTTTTTTCCTTCCTTACCGACACCATCTCCCTCTGCAATCCTTCTACCTTCCCTCGCAGCTCTTTTACTTCCTTTTCCCATCTCTCATCTCTTACCCTCAGGTCCTCCTTCATACTTTCCATCTGCTTCATATCCCACTTTACGTCCTCCTTTAACCCTTAATCTCGCCTATCAGCACCCCGATAGTTTCCTTATTCGTCTGCAACTCCATTATTGGGGGGGGGGGGGGGGGGGGGGGGGGGGGGTGACCTACGTCTTCGTACGGTTCTTCAAAGGGACTCTCTAGCGCGCTTTTCTCCGGACTCTCCTTGCTTTCCCTTTTCCTCTTCAAGAGATTTTCCCCCTCACTTGCACGGGACGCTCTCTCTTCTTTACCTGATCGCTTATTTCGCTCCGATTCTTCCCCCTCCCTGACGCGCCACTTGACACTGGGCCACGCACAACTGGCCGTCGTGTCCTTCTGGATATTTCCTCCCCGTCTATTTCACTACCAGCACTGCCAATACTCTCGCTGTCCACCTCCCGCGCGTCCGTCGGTAACTGTAACCTATCCATACATAAAAGTACGCAATTCCGCCAACAAATGTCTCTTATGGCTGCTCTTGCTTGCCGCTCTAAAATTTTAGTCTCTTTGCCCTATTTTAACCCTTCCATCCCCTTTAGACACCCCATTCTCACCCCTTACATCCCCCAGCATTACAAGAAACACCCTTGTCCGCCGTGCAGGCCAGAAATCCTCAACACAAAATTACCCGGCTTCCTTGCAAACCTAAACTCACTTTCACTATTTAGCCAAATCCCACCCCCCCAACTACAATGTAAATTAATTTTTATTTTCCCAATGAACCCCTCACAGCCGTACTCACCTCCTAGACTTCGACCCTCACACTTCACTCACACCTTCCGCACAAACTTTGTGAAAACTACTCACCACCTGTCAATGCACACTTTCGCACTACCGCCACAAACATGCAAGTCTCCAGATGTTTACTAAGCCCTGCTAATGTCTTCCCTTAGTAGGCCAGATATTTACTAAGTACTGCTCATGTATTGACTTAATTAGCTGGATATTTACTAGGTCCTACTGGTGTCTGGCCATAATTGGCCTGATAATTACCAAGCCCTGAATATATCTTGCCTTCATTGGACGGAGATTGAATAAGTCCTGCTCATGTCTTGCCTTAATTGGCCGGATATTTATTAATTCCTGCTCATGTCTTGCCTTCATTATCCGGATATACACTGAGTCCTAATCATGTCTTGCCTTAATTGACCGCATATTTACGTAGTCCTGCTCATTACTTGCCTTAAATGGCCATATGTTTACTAAGCCCTGCATATGTCTTGCCTTCATTAGTCGGATATTTACTAAGCCCTGCATATGTCCTGCCTTCATTCGCCGGATATTTTTTAAGTCCTGCTTGTACATTGCCTTAATTGGCCGAATATTTACTGAGTCCTGCAGATGTCTTTCCTTAATTGGTCTGATTTTTACTGAATTCTACTCATGTCTTGCCTTAATTGGCCCAATATTTATTAAGTCCTACATATGTCTTACCTCAATTGGTCTAATATTTACTAAATTCTACTCATGTCTTGCCTTAATTGGCACAATATTTATTGAGTCCTGCAGATATCTTGCCTCAATTGGTGTATTATTTGCTGAATTCTACTCATGTCTTGCCTTAATTGAACGGATATTTACTAAGTCCTGCTCATGCCTGGCCTCAATTGTCCGGATGTTTACTAAGCCCTTCATATGTCTTACCTTCATTTGCTAGACATAGAATAAGTCCTGCTTATGCCTTGCCTTCATTAAACAGATGTTTACTGAGCCCTGCAAATATATTTCCTTAATTGGCCGGATATCTACTAAGTCCTGCTCATATTTTTCCCTAATTGGCCGCATATTCTATAAGTCCTGCTTACGTCTTGTCTGAGATGACGAAATATTTACTAAGTATTGTTCATGCCTTTCCTTATATGGCTGCATATGTACTAAGACCTGCTCATGCCTTGCCTTAATGGACCAGATGTTTATAAATTCTTGAACATGTCTTTCCTCAATTGACCGGATATTTATTAAGTCCTGATCATGTCTTACCTTAATTGGCTAGATATTAACTAAGTCCTACTCATGTCATGCCTTGATTGGGCGGATATCTACTTAGTCCTGTTCATGTTTTGCCTTAATTGGCCGGATATCTACTAAGTCCTGCTCATACCTTGACTTAATTGGCTGGATATTTACCAAGTCCTGCTCATGTTTTGCCTTAATTGGCCAGATGTTTACTAGGACCTGCTCAAGACTTGCCCTAATTATCCGGATATTTACTATGTCCAGCTTATGTCTTGTCTTAATTGACCGGATATTTATTAAGTATTGCTCATGCCTTGCCTTATTTGATTGGATATGTACTAAGACCTGCCCATAACTTTCCTTAATGGCACAGATGTTTATAAATCCCTGCAAATGTCTTGCCTTAATTCATTGGATATTTACTAAGTCCTTCAAATGTCTTGCCTTCATTGGCCAAATATGTACTGAGTCCTGCAGATGTCTTGCCTTAATTGGCCACATATTTACCAAGTCCTGCTCATGTCTTGCCTTAATTACCCTTATTGTACTAAGTCCTGTATATGTTTTTCTTTAATTGGCCAGAAGTTCACTAAGCCCCGTTTAAAACATGCTTTAATTGGCCGGATGTATACTAAGCCCTACATATGTCTTACCTTCATTGGTTTGACATAGAATAAGTCCTGCTTATGCCTTATTCCTTGCCTTAATTTGGCGGATACTTACTAAGACCTGCTCATGCCTTGCCTTAATTGGATGGATATGTACTAAGACCTGCTCATGTTTTGCCTCAGTTAACTGAATATTGACTAATCCCTGCTTATGACTTGCCTTAAAATGCCAGATGTACACTATGGACTGCACATGACTTGCCTTAATTTGTCGGATTTTTACTAAGCCCTGCATATAACTTGCCTTAAGTGGTCAGATATTGATCAAGTTCTGCTTATGTCTTGTGCGAGTTGACTGGATATTTACTAAGTACTGTTAATGCCTTGCCTTAATTGGTTGGATATGTACTAAGACCTGCTCATGCCTTGCCTTAGTAGGACAGATATTAACTAACAAGGAAGGTACCCGAGGTGTACCTCACCGATTTTTTTGAAATTGTGATATGTTGTAGAACATCAAAAAATATTCGACACGTATTTTCTTATACGTGCCCATAAGTCCATTTAAGGGGTGAAAACCACCCTTGAAGTTCACCCCTAAAAACACATTTTTTTAAATTTTTTTCTGAAATCAGCCCTTAAAAATGAATTCATCCCTAAAATTCAATCACAAGTATTATTTTTTCATTACTTAAAAATACCCTCGGACTATTCAGTGGCGTAAAACGTGTAATAATATTAGTTCACATCCTTGGTATTGAATTAGAATTCTTTACCCCACTAATGTATCAACCTCTATTTTCAAATAAAAAAATGACACCCTTTTCAATATGAAAATACTAGTTCTTTTAGTTTGACGAGAAAAATTTTGGCAGTATGCACAATATCCAAATACGAAATCGACTGTTCTCATCTTAATAAAAAACCTATAATAAGGGGTGAACCAGC
>NC_046661.1:2795537-2796557 GCF_010883055.1 Belonocnema kinseyi | reverse complement strand
ATTAAAAATTATTGCCTGACTTTGTAAAAAAATATTCAAATTAATGCGCTTCGAATTTCACCGTGTAAAAAACAAATAATAATTATTATTTCTAGGTATTGGGAAAATGACTATCAATCCTATAAATGTTATACAATTATTATTATTATCTTCTCAAGCTATGAATATACAAGAAAGTCCCATTACTAAAGATGAAATTGCTTTGAAGGATAATATAGAAAAACTATTACTTGATTGTATAAATAACTTTGAGGATCCAGAATTCATTGTGGAATCTACATTAGCTTTTCAAGAGCCATTTAAGGATACTGAAATGCATATTGTTGAAGATATTGACAGAATCTGGTCAGCGGATTTTGATGAACACGGACTAGTATGTACAGCGGATACAGAAGATATATCTTGGGATTACAAACGAACAGCTGTGGTCTATTGGAGAAGCGGAGTTACGAAAAATCTCGCTCTGCAAACTGTGCAGCATAGATTTCGAAAAGTCCAATCACTTACACAGTTGAGACGATGGGCGCATACTTTGAATAAAGGAGGCAATTATAAAGAAAAAATTGAAAGAATCAATAAATTTGTATTAGATAATTTTCAGTCGGCTTCCGATGCCGGTTATATAATTCACGATAGAGATTTACAAAAATGGGCATTACAAGCTCAGAAGATCGTTGGACATGAAGATATAAGGTTTAAAGCGTCACGTCATTGGCTATAAAATTGTAAAAAGGCTCAGAGAATAGTCAGCAGAAAGATAAATAAATTCGTAACAAAAAAGACTGATGAAGGGAGAGAATATTTACAAAAAGCAGCTGATGATTTTGTTTCAGATGTAAAAAAAATAATTAAAAGCAAAGGTTTGGAATCAATTGACAATTCAGGTCAGAGTGGACTTCAAATTGAAATGCACTCGGCAAGAACACTAGCTATTGAAGGCGAAAAGCAAATTGAATGTCTTGTAGAATCTGTAAGTTCGACGACTCACAGTTACACAATTCAACCACTCATTTCAGGTGA
>NC_046661.1:2791659-2795437 GCF_010883055.1 Belonocnema kinseyi | reverse complement strand
AGTATCCAAGAGTCTTACACCATGATATAGTAATGGAATAACGAAATATAACAGTATAAATGTTAGGGGTAGCTCACCCCCTCAAGGGATTTTTTTTTGAAATGCCGGAACAGGTCAACTTTATTCTTGATTATTGTGCATAAAACAATTAATTTTTTCAAGATTCAACAGATTTTGGAATGTGTATAGTGAAAAAAATGGCCATCAAATATAGTTTTTCATTAATAAAAAACGGGGGTTGCGAGTCTCATGACTAAAAATAATGCATAAATATGTGCTTTTCAATAACAAGTGTAACCCACTTTGTTCCAGTAAAAAATTACGAATTGTATTCGAGAAATTTAAAAAATTGTGTTTTTAGGGGTGAACTTCAAGGGTGGGTTTCACCCCTTAAATGGACTTATGGGCACGTATAAAAAAATACGTGTCGAATATTTTTTGATGTTCTATAACATATCACAATTTCGAGAAAATCGGGGAGGTACACCTCGGGTACCTTCCTTGTAAGTCCTGCTCAGGTCTTCCCTGAGTTACATGGATATTGACTAAGCCTTCCTCATGCCTTGTCTTAATTGGCCGGATGTTTACTAAGCCCTGCTCATGTCTTGGCTCAATTGGCTGGATATTGACTAAGTCGTACTCATTTCTTGCCTTAATTGGCCGCATATTCACTAATTCCTTTTCATGTCTTGCCTTAATCGGCTGAATATTTACTAAGTCCTGCCAATGTCTTGCTTAATCGACTGGATATCTACTAATTCTTGCTCATGTCTTGCCTTTATTGTCCGAATATTTAATGAGTGCTGCACATGTCTTGCATTGATGTGCCGGATATTTATTTAGTCCTGCTCATGTCTTGCCTTCATTGGCTGTATATTCGCTAATACCTGCTCATTTATTGCCCCAGTTGGGCACATATTCATTAGGTCCTGCACATCTCTTGCCCTGATATGCTAATACTCACTAAGTTCTGCTCATGTCTTGCCTTAATTGGCCGGAAATTTACTAATCCTTGCTTGTGCCTTGCCTTAATTGGCTGAATATTGACTAATTTCTGCCCATTTCGGGCCTTCATTGGCGGGATACTCACTAAGCCCTACTCATGGCTTTCCTTCATTGCCCGGATATTGACTAACTCCTGCTCATGCCTTGCCTTAATTGGCCGGATTATTACTAAGCCTCCATATATCGTACCTTCATTGGCCAGATATTTAGTGAGTTCTGCTTATGCCTTGCTTTAATTGGCTGGATATTAACTAAGTCATGCTCATGCCTTGCCTTATTTGGCCTAATATTTACCATGTCCTGCTCATCTATTGCTTATATTAACCTAATATTTACTAAGTTCTACTCATGTCATGTCCTAAATTAGCCTGAAGTTTACTAAGCTCTCCATATTTCTTGCCTCAGTTTGCTGAATATTTACTAAGGCCTGCTCATGTCTTTCCTTAATTGGCCGGATATTTACTACGTCCTGCTCATGTCTTGCCTTAAGTGTCCAGATATTTACTAAATCATGCGCATGCCTTGTTTTAATTGGCTGGGTAATCACTAATTCCTGCTCATGTATTGCCTTAATTGGGCACATATTCATTAAGTCCTGCACGTCTCTTGCCCTAATTGGTTAATATTCACTAAGGTCTGCTCATCGCTTGCCTTAATTGGCTCGACATTTACTATACCCTGCAGATGTCTTGCCTTAATTTGCCGGATATTGACTAATCTCTGCTATTGTCTTACCTTAAGATGGCTGATTATTCACTAATTCTTGCATACATCTGTCCTTTATTGGCCGGCTGGTTATTAGGCCCTGCACATATCTTGCCGTCATTCATCGGCCGTATATATGCTAAGTCCTGCTCATGTCTTACCTTAATTATCCTGATATTTATAATCTCCTGCTCATGTCTTGCCTTCATTGACCTAATATTTACTAAGTTCTACTTATGTCTTGCCTTAATTGGCCAGATATTTACTATACCCTGCTCATGTTTTGTTTTAATTGGCCGGATAGTTAGAAGTCCTCCACATGCCTTGCCTTAATTTGCCGGAGATTGAATAAGCTCTAATTATTTCTTACCTTAATTGGCCGGATATTTACTAAGTCCTGCTCATGTATTGCCCGAATTTGCCGGATATTGAAAAAGTTATGCTAATTTATTGTCGCATTTGACAGGATGTTCACTAAGCCCTGCACATGTCTAGCATTAATTAGCAGGATATTGACTAAATCCTTCTCATCTCTTGCCATAATTTGTCGAATATTTCCTAGGTCCCGCAGGGGTCTTGCCTTCATTTGCCGGATATTGACTAAGTCCTGCCAATTTATTGTCGCAGTTGACCGGATGTTTACTAAGCCCTGCATATGTCTTACCTTCATTGTTCGGATATTAACTAAGTCCTGCTCATGTCTTGTCTGCATTGACCGGATATTGACTGAGACCTACGCATGTCTTGCCTCAATTGGCCGGATATTTACTAAGTCCTGTGCATTTCTTGATTTAATTGGCCTTGCTTTAATCCGCCTAATATTTACTAAGTTCTACTTATGTCTTGTCTAAATTTTTTAGAGGTTTACTATGTCCTGCTCATATCTTGCCTTAATTGGCCAGACATTTACTATATACTGCTTATGTCTTGTCATAATTTGCTTAATATTTAATATCTCCTGCTCATGTCTTGCGTTAATTTGTCGGATATTTACTAAGCCCTGCATATGTACTACCTTAAGTTGCCATATATTGACTGAGTCCTGCTCATGCCTTGCCTTCAATGGCCGGATATTGGCTGAGTCTAGCTCATGTATTGCCCTAAGTTGCCGGATATTTACTAGATCCCGCAGACGTCTTTCCTTAATTTGCCGGATATTGACTAAGACCTACTAATTTATTGTCGCAGTTGACCGGATGCTGACTAAGCCCCGCACATGTCTTGCATTAATTGGACGAATATTGACTAAGTCCTTCTCATGACTTGCCGTAAATTAGCTTAATATATACTATGTCCTTTTCATACGCTGCTTTGATCGGCCTAATATTTACTCAGTGCTACTCATGCCTTGTCTTAATTTTCCGGATATTTACTATGCTCTGCACATGGTTTGCCTCATTTACCTGAATGTTTACGAAGTTCTGCAAATGCCTTGCCTTAATTGACCGAATATTTACTAAGACTCAATATATTTTATACTGATTGGCCATATATTGACTAACAAGGAAGGTACCCGAGGTGTACCTCACCGATTTTCTCGAAATTGTGATATGTTATAGAACATCAAAAAAAATTTGACACGTATTTTTTCATACGTGCCCATAAGTTCATTTAAGGGGTGAAACCCACCCTTGAATTTCACACCTAAAAACATATATTTTTTAATTTCTCGAATACAATTCGTAATTTTTTACTGGAACAAAGTGGGTAACACTTGTTATTGAAAAGCACATATTTATGCATTATTTTTAGTCATCAGACTCGCAACCCCCGTTTTTTATTAATGAAAAACTATATTTGAGGCCATTTTTTTCACTATACACATTCCAAAATCTGTTGAATCTTGAAAAAATTAATTGTTTTATGCACAATAATCAAAAATAAAGTTGACCTGTTCCGGCATTTAAAAAAAAAATCCCTTGAGGGGGTGAGCTACCTCTAACATTTATACCAGGTGTATACATAAGAAACCGGTATATTTTCAAGAAAAAAACACATTTATTTCAAGAGAATGATAACAAATATTTTATTCAAAGTATGCGCCCTCGCTGGCTACACATTTTGTCCA
>NC_046661.1:2786897-2791559 GCF_010883055.1 Belonocnema kinseyi | reverse complement strand
AGGTAATATCGAGTATTCGAGTGTTGTTTTGGCGAGCTGATTGTGAGTTCAAGAGTGCGATCGCATCGTCGAAAAAGGTCTTATCTATCCAAAACATGGCAAAGCGACTTACTGAATTGATAATTTAATCGTTAAGGTTTTTCGCACCGTCCGATCTCGACAACAACAACAAGAAAATGATAACTTTAATCTTATCTTGTTATTTTAAGCTGTTTACTTCTCTTAATTTGTTTTCCAAGCGTTTATACGTTTATTCTTCGTATGAATTTATTCGATAGTTAGTTAGTTCTTCTTGCTTTGAATCATTAATGTTTTATTACCTTTGAAAGTCCCATAGAAAAAGAATAAAATCATAGAGATACGACAATATCTCCTGTGGGGCTGGTTCACCCCTTATTATAGATTTTTTATTAAGATGAGAACAGTCGATTTCGTATTTGGATATTGTGCATACTGCCAAAATTTTTTTCGTCAAACTCAAAAAACTAGTATTTTCATATTGAAAAGGGTGTCATTTTTTTATTAAAAAATAGAGGTTGATATATTAGTGGGGTAAAGAATTCTAATTCAATACCAAGGATGTGAACTAATATTATTACACGTTTTACGCCACTGAATAGTCCGAGGGTATTTTTAAGTAATGAAAAAATAATACTTGTGATTGAATTTTAGGGATGAATTCATTTGTAAGGGCTGATTTCAGAAAATTTCAAACTACATCAACTTTACTTAATATTAACTTAATATTAACTAAGTCCTGCTCATGTCTTGCCATAATTGGCAGGATGGTTACCAAGCCCAGCACACGTCTTGCAGTCATTGGCCGTATATAAGCTAAGTCCTGCTCATGCCTTGCCTTAATGATCCTGGTATTTACTATCTCCGGCTCAGGTGTAGTCTTAATTGGCCTAGTATTTACTGAGTTCTACTCATGTGTTTCCTTAATTGGCCGAAAATTCACTATAGACTGCTCATGTCTTGTCTTAATTGGCCGGATTTATACTAAGTCCAGCACATGTCTTACCTCAATTGGCCGATATTTACTAAGCCTCCATATATCTTACTTTCATTGGCCAGATATTGACTAAGTCCTGCTCATGCCTTGCCTTCATTGGCCGGATATTAACTATGTCATACACATGTCTTGCCATAATTGGCCAGATACTTATTAATTCCTGCAAGTGCCTTGCCGTCATTACACAGCGACACAAAAAAAATAAGTGTGCGGATCTGGTAACAAGACAGACGTATTCCTATGGATTTTGGGGCGCTGAATTCAAATTCGGTATCAAAAATCAGCCATCACGTTATGTTTGAGCCATGACCTCAAAAAATAACGAAAAATCTTGCACTTAGGCAAATAAATTTCAAAATAATTCCAGTGATGAAAATTTTCACTTCAAAAAAATGTCGACAACTGTGAAGGATCAACCCTTGCCTGATATCAACTTTTTTAACATAACTTTACCCAACAGAACCTGACCTCACCTAACCTGAATTAACAGAAATTTATTGAACTACACGTAAAGCTCTGGAACCATATTTTCCCAGTAGCAAATGTGTGCTACATCGAATGGGTCAACTGGAGCCTAACCTAGAAATAAATCTGACCTAGCCTAACCTAACCTCACAAAGCACAATTAAACTGATTGTGTTCTCCCGTTGTGTTTGCGGTACCGTTTGAATCAGCTTGGGCTTAACCTGCAAAGAGGTCAAACCTGTCATAACCTAAAAAAACCTGACCTAACCTAACCTAACCTAACTTAACTTCACGTAACACAATTAAACTCATTGTGTTGTCCCGTTGTATTTGCGGTACCGTTTCAT
Organism: Belonocnema kinseyi; assembly: GCF_010883055.1. Lineage (NCBI taxonomy): Eukaryota > Metazoa > Arthropoda > Insecta > Hymenoptera > Cynipidae > Belonocnema > Belonocnema kinseyi. The sequence goes on along the minus strand of NC_046661.1, from coordinate 2,789,732 downwards.
TCAGCTTCGGCTTAACCTACATAGAGGTTTAACCTATCCTAACCTAACAAAGCGTGACCTAACCTAACCTAGCCGAATGAAATTCAACCACACGTGTAGCTATGTAAGCGTACGGTTCTCAGTATTAAATGTGTGCTATATTTAATAGGTTAACTCGATCTTAACCTACAAATGAATCTAACTTAACAGAAACTAACGAAATTTTGCTTAACGCAACACAACTTAACTTAAGTGTTCCCGTTGCAACACAATAAAATTCATTTCATTGTACTACAGGTGGTTAAAAATTTAGACGCACATTACTCATTTGAAGCAACTTAGAACTACAAGTAGAATTGACACCATTTCAATTAACATGACAATGTTTGTATAAATTAAAATCTAGAACTATAACTTAAACATGCAAATGAATAAGATTTTTATTCAAAAATTTTTTCTCTCTGTTTTTCTTAAACTTAAGGGATATATTTATACTATCTTTCGTGTTTACATTTTATCTTGCTTTTTATCGTAATTAAATTGATTTATAGACCTACTTCAGTGTATTTTCTGCCTGCTATAACGTGTCCTTTTTCTTTATTTGTAGGTTAAGATCGAGTTAACCTATTAAATATAGCACACATATAAGAATGAGAACCGTACGCTTACATAGCTACACGTGTGGTGGAATTTCATTCGTCTAGGTCAGGTTAGGTCAGGTCTTTTTAGGTTAGGATAGGTTTGACCTCTTTGCAGGTTAAGACCAAGCTTATTTAAACGGTACCGCAAACACAACGGGACAACACAATCAGTTTAATTGTGTTTCGTGAGGTTAGGTTAGGTTAGGCTATGTTAGATTTATTTCTAGGTTAGGCTCGAGTTGACCCATTCGATGTAGCACACATTTGTTACAGGGAAAATATGCTTCCACAGCTTTACGTGTAGTTTAATAAATTTCTGTTAATTCAGGTTAGGTGAGGTCAGGTTCTGTTGGGTAAAGTTATGTTAAATAAGTTGATATCAGGCAAGGGTTGATCCTTCACAGTTGTCGACATGTTTTTGAAGTGAAAATTTGCATCACTGGCATTATTTTGAAATTTATTTGCCTCAGTGCATGATTTTTCGTCATTTTTTGAGGTTATAGCTCAACCATGACGTAATAGGTGATTTTTGATACCGAATTTGAATTCAGCGCCACAAAATCCATAGGAATACTTGTCTGGTTACCAGATCCGCACACTTTTTTTTTATGTGGCTGTGTTATTCGATACATTAGGAAGATTGATAAAGGCTTGTAAATCAGTTGGGATTAAAGCTCTCTTGTTGTCAAATCTGGTCTTTAGCGACTCCCATGTCAATATAAAGTTAGCATCAGTCATTGAAATATGTCTTAAGAACCCTTCAGCTTCGCCCTTCAAGGACAATTTTAAATAGCGTAATCTTTTTACAGATGAAGATGAATCGTTTTGAATTACGCAGTCACACAAAAAAAGTGTGCTGATCTGGTAACAAGACACGTATTCCTATGGATTTTGGGGCGCTGAATTTAAATTCGGTATCAAAAATCACTCATCACGTCGCGGTTGAGCCATAACCTCAAAAAATGATGAAAAATCATGCACTGAGGCAAATAAATTTCAAAATAATGCCAGTGATGCAAATTTTCACTTCAAAAACATGTCGACAACTGTGAAGGATCAATCCTTGCCTGATATCAACTTATTTAACATAACTTTACCCAACAGAACCTAACCTGAATTAACAAAAATTTATTGAACTACACGTAAAGCTCCGGAAGCATATTCTCCCAGTAGCAAATGTGTGCTACATCGAATGGGTCAACTCGAGCCTAACCTAGAAATAAATTTAACCTAGTCTAACCTAACCTAACCTCACGAAACACAATTAAACTGATTGTGTTGTCCCGTTGCGTTTGCGGTACCATTTCATTCAGCTTCGGCTTAACCTACATAGAGGTTTAACCTATCCTAACCTAACAAAACCTGACCTAACCCAACCGATTACGCTGGAAATTACGTCTGGAGTTTCGTAAGCGCTTGTTGCTAGCATTATTCGCCTGTGTCTGTAACCAGGGCACCTCCACGTGGTGACAGTGGGCAACGAATCCACATTGGCTGAGTCCCTGGGTAAACGGCGTTCATGCCGTCATGGCTGACACAGGTAAAAAGTGTAATACGATGCAGGGAAAAACCCCAGTATCGGCGTCTGGTCAGGGTGGGAAAGCGGGCTCTCCGACGTCGTCATCATGCAACCGTGGCTCTTCATCAATGGATCACTTGGTTGGTGTAGAGTCTCATGGTACATGGAAAAAAACCGCGAGCATTTCTCAATCGCATGCCTGCAAGAATAGCACAGATTCATTCAGTTACATTTGCAGTAAATATGAAGTGAGCAGTTTGCGAAAATCAATCGACGAGGAAGTGAAAAGTCTTTACGAAAAGTGTTTTGACCGTAAATTGCTGCACCAAGAAACAAAATAGGTTCTCCACGTCATTTGCAATTCCTGCAGACTTATGTTGTATCGTTTACAAAATTCAAACAAGAAAAAGTACCGCAAGTACTCTACACCAAACACATGGAAAAAACCCGTTATTGCGAAGGACTGCTACTTTTGCATGAATTCCGTCAAAGGGTTCAACGCCAAAAATAAAAATAACATTTCGTACATTAATGTGTGTACAGTCACAAGAGCAATTGAAATCAATAAAAATGCACGCCATACTGATTTAAGCACTTTAGAAGATGATAGAATGGAAGTTGAAAGTCAACGTCATGGAGACGGTAGTGAAACCAGTGATTGAACAGAAAATAGTTCTGATGATTCCGATGAAAATG
>NC_046661.1:2778441-2786797 GCF_010883055.1 Belonocnema kinseyi | reverse complement strand
CCAAAGACAAAAGTTTCATTCTATCGCGACAGGGACAAAGAATTCAGAAAGTTTTTCGTTAAAGACGAAGAGACGTCTTTAGTGTACTGCACTAACGTTAACAGACTAATGAACCACTTGAAGGAAAATGTGTACAGAGACGAAGAATGGCGACTTTTAATTGATTCGTCAAAACGCAGCATTAAGGCTGTTTTACTGCATAACACGAATGCTTACGCTCCTATCCCTATAGCTCACTCAAAGGTCATCAAAGAAGAATATAACAATGTTGAAATGCTTCTTGAAAAAGTTAATTACACGAATCACAAACGGCAAATATGTGGTGATCTCAAAATCATAACAATGATATTAAGCCAACAATCGGGTTTCACGAGAGAGCCATGCTTTATATGCCTGTGGAATAGTAGAGACCGAGCCAATCATTACAGAAAAAAACATTGGCATTTAAGAGATTCATTCAAACCTGGTTCTCATAATATCATCAACCAAAGCCTCGTTGATCCAGAAAAAATTTTATCACCACCCCTCCACATAAAGCTTGGGCTCATGAAGCAATTTGTCAAGGCGTTAGACAAAGATTGAAAATGCTATGAGTATATATCCCTTAAATTCCCTAATGTTTCAGACGCTAAATTGAAATAAGGAGTCTTTGATGGACCACAGATTCGAATATTGACAAGAGATACTAATTTCGTGAGCCAAATGACAAAATTGAAATGGACGCTTGGGAAAGTTTTAATCATAAAACGCAAATTTTCTCGGTAACAAAAAAACTCCAGACTACGAGGATATTGTTGCGAAAATGATAAGAAACTACAAAAAGTTAGGCTACTTGATGAATTTAAAACTTCACTTTCTAGATCCCCTTCTGGTTAAGTATCGAGAAAATGTTGGTGATTTCAGCGAAGAACAAGGGGAACGTTTTCATCAAGACATAAAAGTGATGGAACAACGATATCAGGGTAGATGGGACGAGGTCATGATGGCTGATTTTCATGTATGTTGAAAAGAGAAACGAATGTAGATCTTAAACGTAAGCGCAACCCTTTGCATCGTTCCTTCGAGGAAAAAAGGACACATTATAGCAGGCAGAAAATAGACTGAAGTAGGTCTATTAATCAATTTAATTACGATAAAAGCAAGATAAAATGTAAGCACGAAAGATAGTATAAATATATCCCTTAAGTCTAAGAAAAGCAGAGAGAAAAAAATTTTGAATAAAGCTCTTATTCATTTGCATGTTTAAGTTACATTTCTACATTTTAATTGATACAAACATTGTCAGGTTAATTGATATGGGGTCAATCCTACTTGTAGTTCTAAGTTTCTTCAAATGAGTAATGTGCGTCTAAATTTTTAACCACCTGTAGTACAGTGAAATGAATTTTATTGTGTTACAACGGGAACACTTAAGTTAAATTGTGTTGCGTTAAGCAAAATTTCGTTAGGTTCTGTTAAGTTAGATTCATTTGTAGGTTAAGATCGAGTTAACCTATTAAATATAGCACACATTTAAGACTGAGAACCGTACGCTTACATAGCTACACGTGTGGTTGAATTTCATTCGGCTAGGTCAGGTTAGGTCAGGTTTTGTTAGGTTAGGATAGGTTAAACCTCTATGTAGGTTAATCCGAAGCTGAATGAAACGGTACCGCAAACACAACGGGAGAACACAATCAGTTTAATTGTGCTTTGTGAGGTTAGGTTAGGCTAGGTCAGATTTATTTCTAGGTTAGGCTCGAGTTGACCCATTCGATATAGCACACATTTGCTACTGGGAAAACATGCTTCCAGAGCCTTAGTTTCTGGAGTAAGCAAGACCAATTGATTATACAGAAAATCTTGCGCATTAAGATAAGCGTTTCTATAGAGAGATACTTAGACTTTGTGAAATATTCCAATTTCTCACGCTCAGCCGACGTAGTTCCAGCTTTAGTTTCCAGATGCAGGGTTTCATAACTCTTCCAGAGTTGGTAGAGAAGTTCTATCCTTGATTTGACAGTAGGCACTATTAGATTGACTTTTTCCATTTTCTTAAAATTGGTTTCAGCGAGCAGAATAGCCTGACAAATCTCTGATAACTCAAAGAATAATTGATCCATTTTAACAGAACGAGAAATATAATTGACAGTTGCTGGTAATTTAGCTAAAATTGAAAAGTCTTAATTTGCAAACTAAAGAACTGACTTACTTAAGTTTTAAAGTGCTCTGACAAGGCGAGCAAGTTTGAGTGTGCAATTGCATGGTTAATAGATTTTCAGTTTGTAATATTCTCTCGCTGTATAGATAAATAAGAGCACTCTTTTGAGATATTAAGAGGTGGCGTTGCTTGTTCTAATTTGATCAAAAAATGTTTGTTGAGTTAGTATGAGCGATTCAAAAAAGCATCATATAAATTGAGGTAAAAATAGTTTGCGGGTAAATTGATGAAACGGACAATAGCTTTGCTATTCTACAAGAATCTTTTCAAAAATAAGATTGTTCCAAATGCCAAAATAACTACCATTGGTGAGTCGACGATCCGGCTGCACCAGGCCATGCACCAGGTAGCTTAGCACGTATTCTACAAGAATTAAAAAAAATTTAGATTGTTCCAACAGCCAAAATTAATAAAAATTGTGAGTCTCTGATCTGGGTGCACCAGATCGAGCACGAATTAGTTTAATGAGTATTCTAAAAGAAATTTGTGAAAATTTAGATAGTTCCAAGTGCTACTACGCACACCAGGTAGCTTAGTACGCATTCTACAAGAATTTTTTCAAAATTTAGATTGTTGAAACTGCCAAAATAACTACCATTGTTGAGTCGACGATCCGGCTGCACCAGGTCGCGCACCAGAAGCTGAGCACGTATTCTACAAAAACTTTTAAAAAATTTAGATTGTTGCAATTGCCAAAATAACTACCATTGGTAATTCGACAACCCGGGTGCACCAGGTCGCGCCCTAGTTATTTTGGCAGTTAGAAAAATCTTAATTTTGAAAAAGTTCTAGTTGAATACGTGCTAGCTATCTGGGGCTCGACTTGGTGCACCCGGGACGTCGAATCACCAATGGTAGTTATTTTGGCAGTTGCAGCAATCGAAATTTTGCCAAAATTCTTGTAGTATACGTGCTAAGCTACCTGGTGCGCGACCTGGTGCAGCCGAATCGTCGACTCACCAATGGCAGTTATTTTGTCAATTGGACAATTCTAAATTTTGATAAAGTTCTTGTTGAATAGCAAAGCTCTTGTCCGTTTCATCAATTTAACCGCAAACTATTTTGTACCTCAATTTATATGATGCTTTTTTGAATCGCTCATACTAACTCAACAAACATCTTTTAATTAAATTATAACAAGCAACGCCACCTCTTAATATCTCAAAAGAGTGCTCTTATTTATCTACACAGCGAGAGAATATTACAAACTGAAAATCTATTAACCATGCCCCTACTCGCTCTCTGATGCGCGGGCCTTTTTCACGACTGCGCGACTCTCATTGGCGGGTGCTTTGTCGTTTGGGCCTTTTGTCGCGGATCCATATTTTCCATTTAGTTCCTGTGCTTTCACTTGATAAAATTTCTTGTTTATGTTTCTTCTTGTTTATGTTTAAAAATATTTAATTTTGCCAGATCAGGAATAGACAGAGAAAAATCATTAGAAATAATGAATAGTTCAAGTTTTATTTCAAGTATAGAATACTTGGCAGACTAAGACCCTTTTTGAGAACCACACAGATTACTCACTCGTTTATATAGACATTTTTGTAAGGTGTAATATTTAATGATTTTATTGAGTTAATCACTTTACTGATACGAAAAGATCGGACAACGATCTGTCGCGATTCACTGCTGCTCGCACACTGGTTTTCTCAAGAGACGAGGCTATTATCACACACTCAAACTGAAAAATCACGTGACTTCAAACATTCATTTAAATAATAAGGAAACCAAAAATAGCTTTAAAATAGGCGATGTCGATAAATTTAATAATTTTCAATCGAAGAAAATCTCATAAACATGAAACATTAGAACTTTAAACAAGAATGAAAAATCAACAAAAACTATTGCATAAAATAATTTTTGTGAAAGAATATATAATAATATAAATATATAATATATTATATAAAAATTTATGATATACAATTAAAAAACGATCAAAAATTATTGTTGGCTGCAGAAATTTTTTAACGAAAATGATGCGTTTTGCATTGTTTGTAATTAATATAATAATAATATTGTATATAATAATATTGTAATTTTATTGTAATATTGCAACCTGCTGAATATTAATTGTGAAGAGTATTGTTCACTTATTTCATGATTTTTAAATTAATAGGATAAGTCACAAAGAATTGGATCGTTTATGCAAAAATTAAGAATAAATGTTACCTTTGTAGTTGCATAAAAAGATTTAATTTTAAAATCTGCTCTTATAAATAATTCATGAACAATTAATCAAATATATTCAAATATCGTAAATATGCTACACTTTTGTTTGATAAAAATGCTAAAATTGGATGAAATGGTCTCGTAATCACAAAATCTTAGTAGAGAGCCCATAAAGTAAAACAAAATTGATAAAATTAACAAACAAAAAAATGTTCGAGACCTCGGGTTGCTATTCTTAACTTACAAAAACAATAATTACATTAATAAAAGTAATAATATTAAGTTTTAGTCCCAACTGGTACGTATGTTAGACAGTCGACTTTTCGACAATCGACTTTTCAACACGGGCTGATTAAATAGTACTAAAATACAGTGCTCATGAAAATGTGATTGGCTCTATTACAAAATGCTACATTTTTTATTAAATTCATAATGTACACTTCGATGTGTTTTAATGTTGTCGTTGATCACCGAAGAGTACAGGCAATATGTTTAAAAAATATTAAAAAGAGAAAGATACGCCTTACACCGCCTGCATTTATTTGGAATTCAACTTTTTCATAAAAATACAAAAAGAAATTACCCTACAAATAATATACCTGTTTCAACTGTTTATTCGCAAGCTGTGTGCATGATTATATTCCGCTTGGAAAAATTATTGATTGGCTTTAAGTCTCTTAAATCAAGAAAATTATGTTACAGTAACGATTTCTTTAATCCAAGAGCAATATGTTTTAAATTTCTCCTCCTTATGATTTAATCAACCATTGCCGAACGCAATCTCAGTTAGTTCACAAATTTCTATTAAGCCTCACATCACAAGGTGGGGTGTTTAGACACCCCAAGGCCCTATTTTCGCACATAAGCTAGGCCTAGAGCGTCTCAGGGGGGTAGGGATCTCAATAGCCTCCTCTTCAGTTGTCCTTTGCACGTGGAAATGGATGAGTGTCACTAAGTCGTGCTACTGATGTTTAGAGAAGCGATAATATGAATTTTTACTGTGCTATTTGGAATATGTGATTCGTATCTTTTTCATGTTTTTAAGTACCTTTGTATGCTGTTTTTTATGATGATGTTTATGTAACTGCATTTTCTTTTGGTCAATATATTATTAACGTTACAGCAAGAAGTTACTCAATCATTTATTATCCTCTGTGAAATATATTGTGTGTTACGGACTTTGTAAATAGCCTTTGTGTTTTCTATAGCTGAAGAAATCTAAGAAATGGAATTTTCTCGTTATAATTAAGCAGAAAATTATTGAAAAAGTCCTTTCAATAATTGTATAATTTTGTGAAATACCTTAGAAACAATATTATACCATAAATCATTCGTACTTTGTTTCAAAATGACTGGGATGTGGGGACATGCCACCTTGTGGTAAATGAGACTCTGTCTCACCTTGTGGTATGAGGGTTAAAGTTCTTCAGAGTATATTTATTATATTATATGCTTACTCTGTTAGCACCTCATCTTAACAGAGTTTTAAAAGTTAATAGAGAAATCAGGCGACATTTTTAATTCGTAGAATATACTAATCAAACAAATCTTTGAGATATAGAAGAGTCGTAGATTTTTACAATTGTTTTACGAAACAGTTTTTTACACTTGTTCGATTAAATCTTATTGTATACAAAAAATAGAATGCAATTAAAAACTTTTTGATTGATTAAACCGATTCTTGTACGATGTAAGTTGAGCAGTTTTTTCGAAGCAACAAAATATGTCACATCATGTAAATTTTTCAGCAGCTTTGACAACGAACTAGTCCGACTTCATCGCAGTTCATGCACTTTAATGCCACGAACTCTGTTGTGAAGTCATTCCGATGAACAGATTTTTTACTTCCATTACAAACTGGACATGGAAGTAGCCGATAGCCACCGCAAATTTTACAGGTGGTGCAAGCATCCGCACTCTGAAACAAGAAGAACATTTCTTTTCATGCGTGTTAATATTCTGATTATTACGGATAATAATTTACTAGCAGTAAATGTACCAAAGCAATCCCTGGATTTTTTTCTCTGATAATAAAAACATACATGATTTAAAAATCCTTTAAAACAAAGTTTGGAATAGGATGGCGAAATCAATAGTGAGCCACCTAATGTTAGCACTGCGTACATACTAGGCAATCTGATAAGTCCCTGAAAAATGAAACACCGAGACGTTTTTTTGGCCAAAGTCGGTTTTATTTTACAACATACTCTCCTTTTAGGTCGATACAGCGAGTCCAACGATTTTCTAACTTTTTGATACCGTCCGAAAAGTACTCGATCGGAAGGTCTCCAAAATACGCCTCAGCTTCAGCTATGAGCTCCTCATTTGAGTAAAAACGCTTACCGTTGAGCCATCTCTTCAGGTTAGGGAACAAGTAATAGTCGCTGGAGGCCAGGTCTGGTGAATACGGTGGCTGAGGAATCAATTCGAAGCTTATTTCATGCAATTTTGCTTGTGCAACTAAGCATGAATCAACAGGCGCATTGTCGTGATGATAAAGCGGTTTTTTCTTCTTCAAATGCGGTCGTTTTTCGGCGATTTCGATTTTCAATCCGTCCAATAATGATGAATAGTATGCTCCGGTTATTGTTTCACCTTTTTCAAGATAGTCCACGAATATTATGCCATGTGTATCCCAAAATACGGATGCCATAACCTTTCTGACCCATTCTTGCGTTCTTGGACTCTTCGGAGCACTTTGGCCCGGTGGAACCCACTGTTTTGCCTGTTGCGTTGACTCAGGAGTGTAGTAGTTGATCCAGGTTTCATCCATGGTTATGAATCGGCGCAAAAAATCGGTCGACTTACGCGAAAATGATGCCAAATTCTGCTGGAAAGTTGTCATACGATTTCGTTTTTAGTCCACTGTGAGCAAACGCGGTACCCATCGCGCGCAGAGCTTCTTCATGCTAAAACTGAATGCATGATATTGCCCACACGTTCCAATGATATGCCTACAGCATTAGCTACCTCTCTCAATTTCACTGTGGGATCATTCAACATCATATCATGGATTTTTTCGACATTTTCTGGTGTAGTGACCTCTTTTGGGCGCCCAGATCGTTCAGCATCAACTGTGCTCGTACGGCCACAACGAAATTCGGTAAACCACTTATGAATCGTTCCAATCGACGGTGCAAAGTCCGGGTAATACTTATCCAGCTTGGCCTTGGTCTCGGATATCGTTTTCTTGCGAAGATAGTAGTGTTTGATCAAAAATCGAAACTCAGATTTTTCCATATACTAATGAGGTTAGTCGCTTCTCAGTGCTGTAACTTGTAAATGCGTAAGCATAAATGGCTGAAGTATTGGCAGGCATCATTTGAAGGATCAAGCTCGACGAAAATGGTTCACATCAGTGAATACTAATGACATCTCTTAGAATTTTCAGTTACTTATCAGACTGCCTAGTACAGTAATGAATAAGAATACATTTTGTTACAGAGCATTTTACTCCAACGATAATTTGACTCTCGAGATCATAATGATCTGTCCATTTGGATCAATATTATCTTATTTTTGGGTTATTTGCCCGACTGAACAAAATGGCCGCCAATTGTTGGCGCTGAAATCATAACGACATAACCTAAATATTGTGTCGAACCGCACGCAATTGACAACTAAACTAACTAAATTACATCGCCATCTTGGTTTGGCTTGATATATGATCCTGAATCAGATCAATATAATCTCATAAGTCGATCATTCATTGCGGCCAATCAAAATGCTCTAGATTTCGGTATCATTTTTATTGCATATCAAGACGATATTGATTTTGGTATCAATTTGAACATTTTTTTACTGTTAAAAGCTCAATATAAACAGACTGATAGGCTGGGAAAACTTCATGGGTGTATATATTTATTATACGTATTTTAGACTTGCTGACTCATCCATAATTTTTTCCCATAAGAGCCTCGAGGAATATTAGACATATAAGGGGCCATCCATATACCACGTGGACAATTTTTCACCACTTTCCGC
>NC_046661.1:2775798-2778341 GCF_010883055.1 Belonocnema kinseyi | reverse complement strand
CCTTATAAATAAGCATATAATTTTCCCATAATCCCCCTCCCTAAACTGTCCACTTGGTATATGGATGGCCCCTAACATAAATAAAGACGTATGTAAATCTCATCAGTAAGCCACCTGAAATTATTACTGAGCCAAGCGTAGTGCTAATAGTGAGTCAGGTATGTAAGTCGAAGTAGAACAGTGTTCGAAACTACTATCATCGATAATTCGAGTTCTTTGGCTTTGAAGTTCAAAAGGTGAGTAAAGAGAAAAATATTAGATCAATAAATGAAGGATAATTTTAATGGTCAAATTGTTGTGCGTTAATGAGCCTGGAAAGAATATGACAAAAAATGTTGTAGTTTACAAGCCCGGAAATCTGGTACATAAAGAGTAAGGAAATTTGACAGTGGACTTTGAAACATAGTTTTTAATAGAAAAAATAATAGGTATAATCTGAAGCAGACGGTCCCATAAAAAAAGGCAGCCCGCTGGTTGATTACAATTACGAGTACTATCCAGTGTAAAAAACTGTCTTTAAATATCGCCATTTGCATGAAGAAAAAGATAAGCACATACATCTTTTGAATTAAAACTAATTACATATAGTCAGCTAACTACGCTGAAAAAATTGTTCTTAGATCAAGTAAATTTTACTTGATTGAAGTCAATCGTAGGTACGAATGGGGACGATAGAATATGAGTATGAATATGCATATTTTCATAATCTGAGAAAATGTATTCTTACATAAAATATCGCATTTTATTCATCTATAACTTAATTGTGTTACTTCATATAGAGGTGTATTCAAGTACAGAACATTGTATACTTCCAAGAAATAATTTCTGACACACTTCAAGAATAAATTTTCTTAATCTACACTGAAAGAAATAGTTTGAGTTTAATGGCAATCTGAGTTTGCTTGAGATTTTCTAACTGAATTAGCAAGAAAATTGTGCTGTCTCAGCCATACGAATTTGAGATTTATAACCTACGTATAAGAAAATCATCAAGCCTAATATGATAAGGCAAGTTTGTTTGACTAAAACGATAGTTGGGAAAAGTGTAATATTAGATATATGATGATTAAAATATCAAAATATTATGGTGTAGGTACAAGAATTTTATGCCCTGGTATCATGACTGTATTGGACGTATACTTTGATCAACGATCTGTTTGAAAGAACACTGCGTTTAAGTGTTGCATTCGGCATCCGGCTGTTTGCTTGATTCAGCCATACCAATTGATGTATGTACCGTGCATGTTATATGAGATTGATGAGCCGGTGAAGTGCGCTTCGACTCGGCATTAGTCGCCGTCTTCAGACTTGTCTTATGGCAAATGAGCTTATTGAAAAGGCTTTTCAATATCTAACTCCAAAATTTGTGCTGGATTAAGATTTATCAAATATTCCATTAAACAATTTCTGAATAAAATAGGTATTTAACATTTATTTGCCTTTAATTTTTGTATTTTCAGAATAATATTTGAACAATAGATCAGAATTTTTAGATAATTTCTTTATTTAACGCCTTATTTCAAGGACTTTAAAATACATTTTATGAGTTCAAAAGATTTAAAGTGATTTTAAGGGATTTTGTAGCATTTCAATGAATTTGATATGGTTTAAAAAATCCGTAATGGAATTCAAAATATTACAAAGTATTTTAAATGATTCTTAAAAAATTCAAAAAAGTTTAAGGATCTTCATGTAATTTGAAAATATTTGTAATTGTAAGTATTAAAACAGATTTTCAGAAATTTCAAGGGATTTAAAATAAGTTATTTGATTCAAACATGTTTAAAGTTTATAATTGAATTTCAACCCTGGCGGACTTATTAGCCTTATAATATACTATTTTATCAATTCATCTATACATTTCCTCTCTTTAAAAAATATATATTTATATATAATTTGTTTATGATCAGGGTGGCCACTTGAGCGGGAAACTGGGAAAGACTTGGAAAAAACCACGAAATGACCGGAAATTAAATGTCAAAATTCTGATTCTACGTTAAAATTCCCTATAGAAGGACACAGAATAATCGCAATAGTTTTTTTTTGCAACGGTAAGAATTAAAAAAAATATATAAGACGTATAACGCCTGTTGACTGCTACACTTAAACGCATCGCATGTATGTAGCAGTCAAAAGGCGTTATAAGCCTTTTGACTGCTCACAAGTGAGTACTCGAGATGGATAAGATTTGATGCATTTTGCTCACCCCTAATACTGAAGTCAAGTCCGAGTGTTTCAGCAGCCTCCTCCGCTGCTTTGTACAGAAATGCTCCTTTGCCTACTTCCTCGTGATTCCTGACCATTTTAAGAAGAGGGTTTCTTCCATTTGCAACTCTATGTGCTGTACCCAGAATAATCCTGTTGTAAAGACATTCAAGACTCAATATTCAGCGACCCCCTTGACGGCGTGAGATGTACAGTCGCGGAAAGGAAGACTTAAAATGCATGCTTTTGTTCATGTGCATAACCTTTCTTGTCCCGATATCAAGAGATCTGAGCTCGTCCTTCGTCCATGGAACTACTCCAAATGAATAGAGTAGTAC
>NC_046661.1:2759143-2775698 GCF_010883055.1 Belonocnema kinseyi | reverse complement strand
GCCTATTTTCGGCAGGAGTATTGTGCGCCCTTCCACCAACCACTCTGGAATCGGCTCTTCCGACTTCAAATATGAGGTGAAAATACGGGCCAAATGCTGATCAACGTAAAGTTGTTTTCCATAATTTTATTCATACAATGCTCATAAATTCCAGTAATAAATCAATTAATAAACAATAAATGAATAATTGTTTTTCTCATCCAAGTTGTCGAGAATATACGAACTAAAAAGTGCCGATGCTGTGACTGCGGTGTCGCAGGAAAGAGAGAGAAGTTGCAACCGACCTGTGTGTGACGAATATAGGGCGTCTTGTGCAAACTTTGCACCGAAGTAAATTGAGCTTATTTGATGCAATATTCAGTTTATTTTAATGTTTTTTAATTCAATTTTGTTTCGAGAATTAGTTTAAAAATAAAAATAGTTTTGTAGAAAAGGCTTCTTTTTTAAAATACGACGAATTTTTCCTATCTTTCAAACTTACTAACCGCTTTTTCATTGAAAAAACTTTTTCTTAATTTTTATCTTTATTTAAATGAAATAATCTTATTGTTCATCGGGAAACAGAGAGATTGACCTATTATAAATTGACATTATTTATGATAATACGCATTTTTCCCACACTTCTGATATTTCACTTTTTTTTAATTTTCTGACTTCGAATGTTCAAATAAATATACCAGTCTCTTCGACATCAAAAATCGAAGAGAATGGTGTATATTAACTTCTGATTCCGAAGAAAGGAAAATATTGTGCACAAGGAATCCAAATGGGAGACATTTGTCACCCACAGGACCCGGTGAGGGCAAAAAAATGTATAGGATCCGTCTTGGATTAAAACAAGTGACTGAAGCAGTAATATTGCTTGAGTAATTATGGTATGGGTAAAATACGCAAACCGTATCGCTGAAGCTGAGCGAGCAATACTTTATGGTTGGAATAACCAGAATTATGCGTGTATCGTCGAATTATTTCTTTCAGTGTAAAAATATGTAGTATCGAAGGAATAGAGTAGTGCCTGAACTGAACACTATTTCTAAACGAAAAAAAAATTGTTTTCGTAATTAATGTCCATTTTTTAATAATTCAAATATGTAATCGCACACACTTGTTACTTACACAAATAATTGTATGTCTAAACGCTTTGAAAAAACGCACTTTCCGAGGGGATTTGAACCTTACCTAAACTACCTAAACTAGTAAGTCCTAATCACGCGCTCTAACCACTTCTTTAATAAAGCACTGGGATTTCGATGACAAAATCTCAGCTAAGAATTTCAAGGCAGCATCGCACAGTGGGACAAAAATCACCTTTTTTGACAAATATCGACCAACAGTGCAATTATTAACGGATTTTGATGTTTTTTTTAGAAATGATTGTAAGGCTTCCAGTTATAACAAGCAACTGCGGATATTTTAATCCGACTTAACGTAAATTTTTTATTGAACAACAAAGTTACAACTTTTCGTTGCTAAACTTTTCCGTGATAACATTTTTTCTAGGACTTTCAAATCCATTAAAAAAGGTCATAAATCAATTGAATAAGTAACTAAAAATATTTTCCAGTGGGTTAGAGTAACTACAAGAATTGTTAATAATGTTATAAACAAATTAATTTACAAAAGTCATTTTTTCGTGATTCGCAATGATTAGCTAATTTTAACCCATAGCTTTTGTAGAAAGTATCACAGATAATGATGTGCGCTTACAATATGTTAGGAATATATGATAATTGCCAATTATTTAAACAATTTTTATAAACAAATGCACATTTTGACCATTTTTTCAGGAATAGCTCTGATTTTTTTGCGGAATCAATGCAAAATGTCTTGCAAAAGACTCTTTGCTGACATATTTTTAATAATAAGAGAAACTGGTAATTATTTTTAAAAATTTTATGAACAAATGCACATTTTCACCATTTTTTTTAATAGGCTAGATTTTTTACAGAATGAACTGAAAATTTCTTGGCAAAGACTGCTTGCAAATAAATCTTTCTTGAAATAAAATAAAACAAATGAAGCAAACAAAATCAGGAACGACTTGAAGTTTCTCCAGATACAAATAAATTGTTTTTGGTATTAACTATACCTAAAAACAGTTGAATTTAGCAGGAGCAACTTCAAGTCGTTGTTGATTTGTTTTTCTGCATATGTTTTAATTTGCTTCATGGAAGACGTTCACAAATAGACTGCGTGTTTCTACGGAGATATTGAGGGAATCCTTCGAAGTATTTTTTAACATAGAATACAGAATATAAAATCAGCACTTATGTGACATCATTTGGAATAGCGATCCACAATCAAAATGTAACAAAGTAGATTTGATTTTGGATAATATTAATGCTTTTTCTTCTCTTGATGAAAGTCAGTTAATGGTTATAACAAAAAAAATGGTTGACTCTTTTATGCCCTTGTATGATAGAGAATGGAAAAGTGTCTGTAGGAAAAAAGCATTGTTTGTTCAAAATCATGCTGCATTCTTAGAAGCAGAGTTCAAGGTACCTTTTCCTTGCCCACCTATCCAAAACAAAAGGTTTATCTAATGTTCTAAAGAGAGGAATACCACGATTATCATTTGAAGATGAATCCGAAAAGACGAAGAAAAGTCGCGTCCAAGAACTTGCTTCAAATTATAGCAAGGAAGAATTATCCAAAGCACTTTCATTGATCAAAAATGAGTCCGATAGCGAATCTGGGATGCAGTTCCGTAAGGAAGATGATGACGAGAATAAATTGCAAAGAATCTTAGCGATGTACGTGGATTTAGGTCTGTCGAAGAGAAAATACGAAAAGCTAACAAAGTACAAAGAAGAAATAAATGATAATGATTCCTATCCGCCGTATTTAAAGATCTCCGAAGCGAAAAAAGCTTGTTATCCAGGAAACGGTGAGCATATAGAGACATCTAATTTCGGAGCAAGTGTACATTTCATATGTTTACAGGGTCATACAGTTAAGCAAATCTTGTTGCAAATGGAAAAATATGATCTCGCTAATCTTTTTGGTAAAAAACTAGTGCTCTTTGGAAAGTGGGGTATGGACGGTGCTTCTGCGTATCAGATGACACGGCAAAAGTGGTCAAAGAAGAGTGATGATGTGGATGCAAACAATGAATCTTATAACAGTTATTCTGAGAGTGACGAAAACATCAGCTATCACAAGAGCATTTTCACGGATAAATCTTTCTTTTTGATTTCCTTCGTCCCTCTGTAATTAAAAGCAGATGATGATATTATTTGGACGAACAAAACACCTTCATCTATCAATTTCTCTCAGTGGAACGAGTTTTGATATCAGCTTTGACTTGAAGTGTACGATGATTGATGGAAAGGTATGTAATATTTTAACTGGACAGAAAGCATCTTCTCCCAGCAATATTTGTGGAGTTGGATCAAAGCATGTTAACAACTTACCATATGTATCTAAAATTCCATGCAATGAGGCAGTTTATAAATTTGTTCTATCGACGTTGCATGCCTGGATTCGTGTTCTGGAATATTTGTTACATGTTTCCTACATTATGGATTTTAAAAAGTTTTTCGCAGAAAAAAGGAAGAAAAGGAAATGAAAAAATCAAGAAAGGAACGTATTCAGATACAATTAAGATAAAAACTGGGTTTAACAGTTGATGTGGTAAAGCAGGGTTATGGAACAACAAATGCCGAAAATGTTGCCCTTCCTTTTTGAGAAAAGCTAAATCGGGTGCTAAAATAACCTGTTTGGATCAAGATCTGATCACCAGCTTCTACAATATATTACAAGTTAAAACGTGCGAAAGGATAGTTAATTGTACGAAATTGAAGACTTACTGTTTGGAAACCGCTGATATTTGCATAAATCTTTATCCTTGGTATAAAATGCCACCATCACTGTGTAAGCTGCTTATTCACGGAAGTGATATAATTCAATCTTTTGAGCTACCAATTGGTTGGTATTCAGAAGAGTCGCACGAGGGAAACAATAAGATCGTTAAAAAAGTTAGAGCTAATAACAGCAGAATGTCTAACAGACAAATGACGAACCTAAATGTTATTCATCATCTTCTGCTCCATGCGGACCCTTTGATAAGCAGTTGTAGAAAAGTAGAATCCAGGAAGATGAAACCTCTGTCAGAAATGGCTGAAAGCATGGCAATCTCCAAGGAGTGAGCTCGATTCTTACTTACTGAAGCATAAATGCCCACCTAAAAATGGCCCTTTTCAGGGCCACATGAGTCAAAAATGGCTGAAAGTATCACAATCTTCAATGAGTGAGCTTGATTCTTACTTATTGAAACACGAATGCCTATAAACAATATGACAGCAAAGATTCTTTTGCAAGACATTTCAAATTTATTCCGCAAAAAAAATCAAGCCTATACATGAAAAAATGGTCAAAATGTGCAATTCTTTATAAAAATTGCTGAAATAATTATCAGTTTTTGCCACTATTAAAAAAATAATAGCAAAAAGTCTTTTGCAAGACATTTCGAATTGATTCCACAAAAAAATCAAGCCTATTCATGAAAAAATGGTCCAATCGTGCATTTGTTTATAAAAATTGTTTAAATAATTGACAATTATTATCTATTCTTAACTTATTGTAAGCGGAAAAGGTTAGTAGCAAAAAGTTGTAAATTTGTTGTTAAATAAAAAATTTAAGTTAAGTCGAATTAAAATATCCGCAGTTACTTGTTATAA
Source organism: Belonocnema kinseyi (assembly GCF_010883055.1). Taxonomy (NCBI): domain Eukaryota; kingdom Metazoa; phylum Arthropoda; class Insecta; order Hymenoptera; family Cynipidae; genus Belonocnema; species Belonocnema kinseyi. The sequence continues at coordinate 2,771,019 of NC_046661.1, read as the reverse complement.
GTGGAAGCCTTACGGTCATTTAAAAAAAAACATCAAAATCTGTTAAGAATTGCACTGTCAGTCGATTTTTGTCCAAAAAAGGTGCTTTTTCCCACTGTGGATCGTATCAAGCCGTATGGTGAGCCTCAACCGTCTGCAAATTAAAAGTTGTTGAACTCAATGTTTCTTTTAAGAAAACATCTTTCTGATGATAATTGAAAACTTTCGAGATACTTCAATATACCATTTTTTATTTAAAGAAATTTTAGAGTTTAGTTTTACTTATTTAAAAAAAGGTTTGATACTTTTTTCGATATATTTAAAAATTTTATAAAATATCTAAAAGTAATAAGCATTAAAAAAAATTCAAGTGCAAAAATGCTTTAATAACGTCAATGAACTAAAAAGATTTTCTGCTGTACAAACACCTCCATAAAATGCGCAGTTCTAAATTTATCCAACTCTTTTATATAATACTCTCTTATGAAATTTTTAATGCAAAATAACACTTCTTAAACAGTAATTTAAAATATATGAAAAAGCGAATTAAGTTTCACTTATTTAACAGGGGACTTAATACTTGTTTTAAAATATTTAAAATGCTTAAAAACGACGCAAAGGTAATAAATATTAAAGAAAAGTTGCAAGTACAAAAATGCTTTAATAACATCAATGACAAAAAAATAATGTTCTACTATCCGAAAGTTTTCATAAAACGCACAGTTTTCAATTTATCGGATTCTTTTATCATACGTTTTTTTACTAAGATTTCAATATGGAATACTTTCCCTAAAACAACAATTTAAAATATGTAAAAAATAATTAAACTTCACTAATTTTACAAAGGGCTCAATATTTTTTTCTTTAAAAATTTAATCCGCTTGAACACTTTCTAAAGCTTATAAAAAATAAAGAACTTTTAAGTTGAAAAACGCTTTAATAACCTCAGTGACAAATACATATTTTATGATTTCCAAATAACTCTGTAAAACGCACAATTTTCTAGTTATTTAATTCTTTTATAACATTTTTTAACTCAGTTTTTAATTTAAAACAAAAATTCCTGAACGATAATTTAAAATGGGTAGAAAAAATTATCGCTAGTTTAAATATCATGTATTTAAAAAAGTGCTGGATACTTTATTTTTCTGTCAAATATAAAATACTTCGAAATTAGAAGAACAAAGAGTTCTGTAAAGAAACGTGTAGTGCAAGAACTTGCAGGTTAAAAGTAATTAAGTCTCACAGTGGTCTCATGAAAAATATAAGCTTGCTTCCTCCTTGCATTCTCAATTATTTTATTTGGAAAACTTTTAATTGTCAATTTTGTAATTGTTCTTTTATAAAATAAAATACATTCTTAATAAACTTTTTAAAAATTTTATTGAATTCTTTTTCCTTAAATTTTTTGCTTTGAAAATGCATCACATTTTCTTTAATTATCAAGAAAATGTAATAGTTGTATTTTTAAACATATTTTAAACCTTATAATCTTATTATATGCTGCCATATAATTATTTTTTATTATTTAAATAAAAAAGAGAATTATATAAGTACATGGATGATTGCCAAAATCTTAAACATTCGTAGTCCTAGACATTTTCTATGATTAATGAATTCTTTTACTGAAAAACTTAATTTTATTACGTTTTTATAAATATACATACTAATAATATCCACATCAAATTTTCTATAATTAATGACATGTTGAAATTAAATTTTCTATGATCATTGAATTCATTGACTAAAACACTTAATTTTGTTATCAATAATATAAAAATATAAAACAAGATATCAACTATTTCAGATAGCAAGTAAGAACATAAAATTGAAAATTATGAAACAAACTTCCTGCCTGATAAAGGAATTAGTTTTTCATTAAGGAGAAATTAATTTTTTGGATTTGTCTGGATTAACATTTTTTTTTAAAGTTGAAAGATATATTGCCTATAACGTAATAAGTTTTAATTGAAATAACACATGATGTTATTCTAGCCGAATCCAAAAAAAAATACTTTATCAAAAAAATAATTCCTTTATTTAGGAGGAATATTTATCATTATTTTTATATTTAGATGATTTTTTGTTACCTTGAACACTACACAAAAATAATTTCAGATTGGCCGTTTTAATCGAAGAAAAAAATTCGCAGTAATTTTTCGATTCACAACTATGTTTCAAGGTTAACCCAATTTGAAATAGTTTAATCTTAAGTAGATTAATAAGTTCAAATAATCAGCGACAAAAGTATATATGTAGTACATTTATAACCTTTTAATAATTTTAGGAATGAAATTATTTTTTATTCTTGCGCTAAAATTATAATATTTTTTCAGAATAGTTTTATGAGTGATTTAATTTGTCTGACAGCATAAAGCTAGTAGTTTATCAAAGTTGCAAATTCCTATCTACATTTGCATAATTAAAATTGATTATGTGCACCACTGTTTTTGAATTTTATAAATATTATTGAATTCCAAAATAATTGTATATCAAAATAAAATAATGAAAAAGAGTTTTCACTACGAACCAACTACATGCTGCGAAAAGAATGTATTAACGGCGCAGAAAACCAACTGCATACCATGTAAACTTGTAGATTATTATATTTAATAAGATACTTATGCAGTAAGAAGTAAAATAATTTTGACCAATATATTTATTTTTATAGTATGCGTTCAATGTCTATTGTATCAAGTCTACAGTTCTGATCTTAAAAAAATTGATGTGATTCTATCTTGATAACATAGGTACCTTCGAAGTAAATCTGCCTTTCGTTCCAAATTAATAATTATCTGAAGGAAAATATTTAAGCATTATTCTAAGAGAAATTATTTCTTCGCTGAATACACTCATTTTCTCGTCTTAAGAACGTGAACATTGTTTCAATTAAAATAGTAGTAAAATAAGTATATGAATTTAATTGGATCAAGAAACATTTTTTTAGAGTTTTAGTTATTTATCATGAGGATATAATATGCTTAATTTAATATTTTATTCAACTTCACGCAAATAAGTATAATGGAACAAATTAACTCAATAGTTTTTTTCTTGGAGTAAATATATTCATGATTTAAAAAGTTGGCCTGATTCTATTATTTTCTTGATTGAAGAAAATGGTTCCCTTGTAAAAATAAAATACTTACTTCTTTGAAGTAGAATCAGCCAAGTAAATTAGCCTACTTGATTTATTGAAAATTTTGTAGTGTACCATTAATTTAAATAATTTCATTATCTTCATGACAACTGAAGATAGTACAGTTGTATCTTTATGTACAAAAGACTAACAATTTGTTATATTCTAACAATTTTTCAACGGCAATTTGCCTTTGCGCAACAAAATGTTTCTTCACTTACTTTCTTAACGTCAAGCCCAGAGTTCGTAAATTTTCTCTGTGACGATCACGGTTTGGCGCAAATCTACCTTTTCAGTCAGAGAAGCTAAAAACACTGCATTATATACTCTTTGTGTCATAATATTCAAAATGCATATTTTTGGTTATTCAATAAAATATAAAATAATTAAGCCCAGAAATATCAGATTTGAAAGCATTGCTTGATTGAATTCAATTATTCCATAAGGATGTATATACTTTTAGAAATTTGAGAATCACAACTTAAGACCTTAAGCACATTCTGTTTTCAAAATGGGACAATGGTTTCTTCAAAAAGTACTAAATTTTCAGTTGTAGACATTTTTAATGTTAGTATACGCGTGAACCGTGGCCAAGGCGTTTCTAAATAATCGCTTTTATACAATTAAAACCAAATTTAAATTAAAGTTAAATTTCTGGATAATTATTTATTTGTAATTTAGTAGTCTTTCACTTTCTGACGTTTCAACGTTTATTTGGCAGAAGCCAGCTTTGAAGTATAGTTTTGGCAATGTGCAGATTATTAAACACTGAATAAAGAGAAAGAAGAATAAATGGGAACATAAAAATAGTATTTGAGACACAAACACTCACAAGTGAAGAACACCACTTTATGCTAAATAAAACACATAGGTTTATTTAAGTAAACGGGTATACACTTTAAATTGGGGAATCGATATAGTGTGAGAAAAATATCTTAAGATGACAATCCAAAAAGAAATAATGACTTAATTACTCAGAGGATAGACTTAACGCGCCAATGGTCACGCTAAGACTGACTGATGTACCTAAGGATCAATATGTCAGTCCTTCGAGTCGTTATAAATTAGACCTTAGAACCTAAAGATTCCCTCTAATACTTTAAGCTAGCTTTCTCTACAATTATAGTGACACTAAACCGCTACATATCTAAAATATAGGTTTCTTTTAGATCAACCCTCGGGCACGTCACAAAATGGTGACCGCGTTGTGGAATTCTGCCGAAGTTAGTGATTAGTGATTATTTTTATTTGAATTATTGAACTTTGTCTTCAGTGACAAAAATTTTTACTCTGAAAATTATACACAAGCCATGATTGTTTGTTTTATCATAAAAATATAATAGCGGGTCGCGTTTCGCGTCTATTTATCCAAAAAGATTGTCTGTATTGTGATTTTTACCAATAGACACATTGAACGTGTGATCGTAAAAACTCAAAGAAATTAATTAAAATTTCTGAAAGATATTTGCCAAAGACAGGCCATTTTCCGTTAGCAAAATATTATTGCAAATACGGGAGCCAGAGAACATCACCAGAGTATCGCCAGGACAACGGGCAGGACTAACGGACAACGGGAACCAGATGTCATAGCCAGGGCAGCGGGCAGGCTTTCAAACTGTTGGGGCGGACCGAGTAGTCCTAAAATTACCAGAAATACATTGTGTCACTAAACTTCGAGTAATTAGGACAATTCTAGTCTTTTAGCAAAGAAGCAAAGTCCGGATCGGCAAAAACAACAAAAATCAGAAACCGGCAATCAACGCAGCGAAGTAGTGCAAGTACGAACATCCGACGCGACCTCTTCGTTTTAGGACAAGATAAAAAAATAAGATCGGCAGTAGTCTTAATTTCAAAACACAGTTTCTTGGGACATCATTCAGATTTATTAATCGAAACTGATTCTGGTTTTTACCTTTTTGAAGAAAACGCGACCAGGCCCAACGTAAAAAATTGATAAAAGTAAAATACAGTAAACTTCCACCTATGAGCCCCGCCTTAAAACGTATATGCTCACGAATGCCCCCCCTGGAGAGGCCCCCACCTCTACCACGAAACCTCAAGATATTTGTGTCCAGCAACGTTCATTGGCTGCCTCGGTCAATCGATACACCCACCGTAACCAAATTTTCCAACTAAGCATGTGCCAAAAAGCGCAGGTTAATCTTTAACTATAAAATAAATGTATTTCAGCATAATACATCCATAATATTTGGATTTATAAGGGCGGATGTCCGACACGACCAAATTCAATTGGTCAACTTTCCCGATTTCTAGCTTCTCACACAAGAGTCTAAAGTAAACAAATCAAAAAGATGTTTGAAGTACATATCTTTGATTAGTCGATAAACCCAAAAAATTTCGAATAATATTAATATTTCCTAAAATGGCGGCCATTTTAAAAAATTTTAAAATACATTTTACATGTTCCAATCATTACTCGGCCATTCCAGAAGCATATATTAAGCCCAATTCTTCCTCGTGGAGCTGGTTCATTTCCAAAAACATATGTTTTCGGTATTGCTGATTGGCAGCGATTTTTTTTACTTGCGCGTGGCTAATCCATGTTTGGGGTGGATCATGGTTCGGCCGTCAGTGCGCTAATTCGGGAATAACGAGCTTAGCTACGGCTCTGGGCTTTTCGCTTATGTTTTCGGGATGCCAAGCTATCGTTTATACAAAAAATTGATTTTTGGACCCGCTAAACCCGCTTGATAGACACTGATTGCCTTTTTAGCGGGACACCTTCAGATATATTAAAAAATATAGAGAACATTTTAAAAATTTGCATATAGAAAACTAACATGATTTTTAGCATAAGAACAACGAAACCTACACATTTTTTTAATCGTTGTTAAGATTAGTGATATTTTTGTGATAATTTGTAAATTCGAAAGTTAACTAAAAAAGTTACTCTGACATTTCGTCCCTCCGAACTTTGACTATTAATTATTTACTAAAAGAAGTTCACAACATCGTCGAGTTATTTTTGATCTAAAATATGTCATTTAACATCCAGAACATTCTTTATACATTATTTTCTCCCAGACACACAAAATCTCTTTGGATTAAGGAAAATAAAAGTGCTAAAACGATCTAAGTATTATATGTCATATTGCCCAATTAAATACAGAAGAGAATTTCAATAAGAAGGACACAATTTTACGTTTGAGTAGAGAAAGAATTACGTCTTTAAAGGAATGCGAATGCGAGAGTCTTATAAACGACCTTTAGACGTTCCAAGGTAAAGTCCTGATCGCTTGACATCATAATTTATGAGCACGAACGTTTACGTCAAGTGCAAAGAGGTGGGAGACTAGAGACACCGTGAGATAAAAGTGAAAGGATTCTGAATTTGAAAACTGAAAGGTGCACGATTGCCGATCGAAAAACTTCGGCGGTTCTATTTATATCTCGATCCGCTTTGAAGTGATATCAATCAATTGGTATGTGAATGGTTCCAGGTTTCGATGCTTCGATTTTGAGGTTATGTTTTTTCAGGTGTAGAATATTATATTAATACTATTATACATATTATTAATGTTAATATTATAATTATATTATATTATATCATATGATAAAAGTCATAATTTTCTATTATGATCTGCATTTCAAGCAAATTCAAGAAATTGTCGATTTTCATGATTTGAATACTTGGCGCGCCTCTTTATGTGCGCATATTTTGAGGTTGCGTTATTTTAAGTATAAAATATAAATGACATAAATATTACTACTATTATAATAAATATGTACGTATATCATTAATAATAATATTATAATTAGGTTATATTATAATAGTCTTATTTATATCTTGATTCGCATTTGAAATAAATTAAAGAAATTGGCGATTTTAATGACATTTGAATATTTTGCGCATTTAAAAAATAAAAATATACATGCAACATCAGAATAATAATACCGTGATTAATATTTTTTGTGTACTAAATTGTGTTCATTATATTGTATACTTTATATTGTGTATATTATTTCAGATAATGAAAATAAATTATATAATTAAGTACGTGATATTATAATTACATATAGAATAGAATAGAATTTATTGTCTTCTTTGTCTACTTTTACAAGTTTTTACAATCTTCTTCTACCCTTTTAAATTTTCAAATAAAACGAAGCTACATATTTTCTCTCTTGGAATTTTTACCTGAACAGATAATAATGAAATCATTACATCATTACATATTTCTGTGTCTATATTACAGTTCCTCTTGTCCTTTGGCTATTTACTCCTCTATATCACTATTTTATTCGATATTATAATTTTATTAATATAAATATTAATTAGCTGTGAATGATTGTGCTGGATTTTTTAAGCGTTTAATGTTGGATTTATGTTTTAAACCAAAAAAGTTTAAATAGCCTCCGGACTTTCGAAATTATAAAATTAGTTTATGAAAATCATTTGGAATTAAACAATTACAAACTATAGCTTCCTAGAATTTGGTTATATTATACTTTTTAAGGGACTACTTGGGACTTCGATTTTTAAGATTCAAAAAATTGCTAGCAAGTTTAAAAAGTGTAAATACAAAATTTGGTACTTGTTAGCACTTATAATTTGTAATTGTTTTATTTCAAATGATTCTCATTAATAAATTTTCTAATTTTGAAAGGCCATTTAAATTTTTTCGGTTTAATATATAAATTGAAGTTCAAACAGTTAAAACTCCAGCACAATCATTTACAGCTTATTAATATTGATGTTAATATTAATATCTGTTGATATAATATAGATGAAATTTTAATATCATATATAGTTAATTATATAATATACTAATTCTATGAAAATGTAATGAAATATAAGCATAAAATATATCTGGTGTAATAGTATTAATCACGGAATTAATATTCTGATATTGCATATAGAAGAATTAATCGCGCGTAACATTGAAATCATTAAAATCGCCAATTTCTTGCATTTCTTTAAAATGGGGAATAGCTTATATAATATTAATTAAATCGTTTTATTCAATTAAACTGTTTAAAATATTAAAGTAAATTTATTAATTAAACTGTTGTATATAAAATTAAAATTATCTAATAATTTGAAATTGTTTCCATTGGATGCAAATTCTCCAGCTTGAATCATATGTTGTCTTTTAAGGTACTAATCCTAATTAGAAGGGCAAAAAACCTGTAGTTTAAAAAAAAAATTCTCAGCTCTTTTATAAGATAAAGATATCAAACTTTTTAAATTATATTTATGCATGTTTTTACATCAAAATACTTTTTTTTTTTTAATTTTTAAATGATGTCCAGATAGCGCCATAGTGAAGCCTAAAAAAAGTTGTTGCATGGCCGACAGTTAATCTCAGGAACGGCATATTTGAAACAAAAAAACCAAACGGTTTCTTAAAAAGGAAGGTTCCTTACATAGGAATTTACCACAATTATAAGAAAATTGAAAAAAATGGCCGACGTTTGAAAAAAACTCTTTAAATCAGCGTTGTTTTGGACAGTTTTCCATATAAAATAAATCTTAAAGTTTTTTTTTTTGTCAAATTGTGGTAAATTCCTATCGAATACACCTAAATAAACAAAACGCGACAAGGTTCATCAAAATCGGTTCAGTAGTTCCGAAGATTAACTATCAGCCATTTGAAAAAAATTCATTTCGAGAAAAACGCGTTTAAAGTTTTTCGTCATTATATATTATAAGTATTTAAATAAAAATTAAGTCTTATCACTCACACTCGATTAATCAGCTATCCCTGGACCATAGACCGAAATGTTACAGTTTTCGCAAGTTTCCTCCTGTTGTTGTTGGACCTCTTTTTTCGCCAAACGACCCTCTTTCGATGCCGCGTTACTGGCTTTTTCTGCCATATCAATTCTTTCATCTTTTTTTTTTGCACATATTCTTATGCAGTACGGCCGATGGTGCGTCCCATAACTTCCATTATCTTCCACAGAGACATGCGGCCTTCGTTGTAGATAGCCAATGATATTTGGACTGCTGATTCCGTTACTTCTTTACCAACAAACGTATGTTTTGGCACGATTGCCCAAGGTGTTTTATTAAAACACTCATTGTTGTTTTGAGTATTTTTTCCTAAACAACGTTTCAATAAGTCCTCATTGGTCAATTTTTCGAAAACTGGCTTGATATATTCTCGAACTTCTTCGCTGAGAGCCGGTTTGTGTTTGAACGATTCATTTCTCACAAAAGATAACATGTGACTAGCAGTTGTGTCAGCTCGGAGTGTGCGCACTACACATTATTTTCGGCTATTTAACACAGTTACAACTGATATCTCTTTAAAATATGTTAGCAGCGGGTTTTTAAAGACCTAAGGAAGGGAAAAATGCAATACAAAAATCGATTTTTTTAAAATTCTAATTAGGATTAGTACCTTAAAGGAAATAAGAAGATATGTATGTAACCTATTTTACGAAAAAAAATGTTGACAATGTTGTGAATATTTGAATTTTAAAAACTGATAAAATGATGTGCACAGAAAAAACTGAAGTTTCCATTGAAACCCATTTTTGGTTCCAAAGGAGCTGCAAAAAAAAATGAACCCCACTTGTTGAAAACAAACCCAAAACGATAAATGAACTTCAAGTGATACCACACTTGGGGTTCGAAAGGATCTCAAATGTAATTGAGCCTATTCCTAAAGAACCTATTTTTTGCTTTGCCCACTTGGCCATTACTTTTAATTAATAACACAATATTTACCTTAAAATACACATGTCATCGAACTCTGATGGACATAGCTTAATGAACACAATTAACTTATAATATGTATTACCGCAATTAAGATAGATATAAAGAATTAATGAATACAATTTGCAGGTTATGTATCAAAGTTGTAAATATACAGGCTTATTCACATCAGTGCTCCCAATATCGGGAACTTTTTGAACTACGCTTGCGTCGCGCCGGCTACACGATTTGTTACTGTTGGCGCGCTGATTTTGAATAGTGTCGATATTCAAATATGATATTTATAAAAAATAATGATTGGGAAACGCATCAACAGTAATTTCTTAACCCTAAACTAAGATTTTGAAGTGACAGATACAAATTTCGTTCGATTTTAATTGAAAAGACGTTGTGAATTCCGAGTTCAGAGAAAGAAAGCATTCTTTTAGAACAATGATTAATCTTTTCCCTGTCGAGCGTCTAATTTTTATTTTTTTTATTCACAACTATCTGACCTAAAATAAAATCAATAAAATTACAAAAAATAAATTGAAAATTTTGTTCTTTCTGAAGTCAACATTAAAAACGTTTATTTCAATAAAAACATAATTTTTTCATCTGTCATTAAAAAATTATATTTTAGGATTAATAAATGACTTTTGAAGCATTTCCCAATCATTATATATCATAAATATCACATTTGAATATTTATATGATTTAAGATGCGCGCGCTTAAAGCAACAAATCGTGTTGCTGACGCGACGCAAGCGCAGTTCAAACAGTTTCTAAAATTGGCAACACTGATTCATATTTAAGAAAATTATCGTCTTCAGTCATTGGTCGATAAACTTATTTTTTATGCTCACATTTATAAAGAAGTAATTATCAATAATGTGCAATTACATGTTACTTTTAAAAAGTACAAATATATTATTAGGAGTAACGTAGGGCTATTGCAAAAACGAATGCAAGAATGAATGTTTCTGAAGCCTCTCTACTTTTATTTAATTTAAAGCAACTAAATACCATTGTAATATTTAGTTTATTATTTGTACATTTAGTATTTTTAAAATAAAATTATGAGAATAATTTTTGAGATTTTTCGTAACTTTTAAGAGTAGGTTAAAAATGGGTTAAATAAGTAATGAATTTTTACTTACAATCAATAAAATCGTATTACATTTCCAATTATTAATTAACCAATGATTTTTAATCATGATAATTTAAAGGTGGTGTACACTTAAACCAACTTTGTATTAAAAATTATTAAAAAAGTGAACCTTAACAAGTAAGAAGAAAAATTATAAATATTAATATCGTTTGTGTTTGCTTTACCGACATATTCTGTAAATCGCAAACTTATCAACCCGTCTTTGCAAGCGGTTGGATTGTGAATAGGCTTCACTGAAATATGAAAAAATTGTTCAAGTTTTGCCTTAGTGTGTGATATTGTTTAAACTAAACAGAAAAAGGTAAATATTTGTGTTATAAATCTATCTGTGTTACCTATCTATAAATATTAATATCAATAGTTTAACAGAAAAAAACTTTAAAGTAATATGTAGATAACTTCTTGCAAAACACTCCTTATTATTTTCTTAAATTCCAATACTCATAATTATTTACATGAAATGCAAATTACACGTGTATGAAACGTGTCAATTAAAGTTTTATACCCTTAGGGTACTGTCACACCTCTGCCTGTCTGCCCGGTGCAGACATACAGCTGCCCGAGACCATTCCTGAATACTCATCCCTGAATTGAGAATTCAGAAATTTTCAAGTGTTTCCAGAAACGTCATTTTGTCTGTCGTAGTGTTTTTTTATTCTCATCTGGTGTTGATGTCATGTGTCGCACAATAGAAGAATATATATTTCTCTAAGTGAAATAAATCAGTTTTTACGAACTTGTGCAATGTAAATATTTTTTTAAAGGTTAAAGGTAAAATTTCAAATTCGTATAGGAATCGTCAACTTTGTGCAAAATTAATGGAATAGAATGGATAATGTACGGAAATATTTTTACAGCACTCAAATGAGTAAGTTATAGGAATGTAAAAAATATTGAATATCTTACGCCTTTGCATGAGTAATTAA
>NC_046661.1:2757876-2759043 GCF_010883055.1 Belonocnema kinseyi | reverse complement strand
GCAGATCGAAAGTACAAGGTCACTCATGTATTTTACATAGACGATCTTAAGATCTATGCTAAAAACAGAGAGCAACTGCATCTAGCTCTGGGGATTGTCGAATGATATACTAAGGAAATTGGAATGGAATTTGGGTTAGAGAAATGCGCCAAGATTTATTTGAAGCGAGGAAAACTTAATGGCATCCCTGAAGAACCTGAGCTCGTTGATAGAAGCGCCATACGACACCTTTGCGCTGGAGAGACTTATACATACTTGGGCATGCCACAGAGCTGCATTCAGGATGTGACATCTATAAAGGATACTCACCGAAGCAGATACAAACGTCTCATCCGACAGATTTGTTCTTCCGAACTGTCGGCGAAGAGCAAAGTATCTGCAACGAACATCCTTGCCGTCCCGGTACTACTCTATTAATTTGGAGTAGTTCCATGGACGAAGAACGAGCTCAGATCTTTTGATATCGGGACAAGAAAGGTTATGCACATGAACAAAAGCATGCATCTTAAGTCTTCCGTTCCGCGACTGTACATCTCACGCCGTCAAGGGGGTCGCGGAATATTGAGTCTTGAATGTCTTTACAACAGGATTATTCTGGATACAGCACATGGAGTTGCAAATGGAAGAGACCCTCTTCTTAAAATGCTCAGGAATCACGAGGATGTAGGCAAAGGAGCATTTCTGTACAAAGCAGCGGAGGAGGCTGCTGAAACACTCGGACTTGACTTCAGTATTAGGGGTGAGCAAAATGCATCAAATCTAATTCATCTCGAGTACTTACTCCTGAAAGCCCGGATTAAGAAAGCGCAAGAGAAAAACTTTCGTGAACAGCTCCTAGATAAGAGGATGCACGGTATCTTTCACAGAAATGTGAAGGATCAGTCAGTGTCTTGTGAGCTAACGTTTGCTTTCCTTAAATCGCCCGGATTGAAGTCTGGTACAGAGGGTTTCATTTTTGCATGCCAAGACGGTGTCATTTCCACCTTAACATTCCGTCGCCACATTTTGAGCCAAGACATTCCCGATGATAGCTGCAGGGCGTGCCATGCACACACCGAGCATTTCGCTCACATACTATCTAGTTGTCCAACACACGCGGGAACGACTTACATTCAAAGGCACAATGCGGCACTAAGAGTACTTTATTACCATCTCTGTCACTCCTAC
>NC_046661.1:2749759-2757776 GCF_010883055.1 Belonocnema kinseyi | reverse complement strand
CAAAATACACGCATTAAAGAGGCGTGCGAAGTATTCAGATCATGAGAATCGCCAGCCCAGCATCGAAATCTGAAAATATTAAAATCCCAATCTCTTCATTTTTATTTCAACGCAGATAGAGATATAAATAGAACCGGCGAAGTGTTTCCACCGGCAATCTTGCACCTTCGAGTTTTCAAAATCAGAAGAGGAGAAATGGGTTGCGCGCGCAACCCAGGCATTTATATCGTCTCCTACCATATTCACACGGACTTAGGGTGCACGAGGCTTTTGCTGGATCGTCGTATTAATTCCTTTACAGGCTGTAGCCACCTATCTCACGGTTGTGAGGCGTGGTTATGGCTGAAATTTTACCGCGATTTCGCTGGAAGCGGGTGCAATTTTTCAGATTAGCACCCGCTCCCGGCGAAATCCTGCGGTTGTCCTTATGACAAATTTTTAATTATATATATATTTGGGATTACTTTGTATTATAAAACAGAACTTTGTTTCGTCAAATCATTGCATTTTGCAGATTAGTTTGCTGTGAGCTGACGGTTCATGTACGTATATGCAATTTCACCTCAAAAACAATATTTACATTGTACAAGAGCAGAAAATCTTATTTATTTCACTTACATAAAAATATTTTCTTTGATTGCGCGACACAGGACGTCAACACCGCATAAAAATAAGAAAACACAACGACTGACAAAACGACTTTTCTGTAAAAACTTGACAATTTCTGAAATACTCAATTCAGGGCTGGCTATTTTATCTCTTATTTTTACATTATATTAGAAAAATGAAACTCATTATCATAATTGTCAATTTTAACTATAAAAACTTAGATTATTTTATTACAAAATTTAGCAATATTTAAAATTCCCGCGCGATTTTAAGATTTTCCACAGAAGGAAAAACCAAAGGTTCATTTTTATTTAAAGAATTATAATATGCAGTTTTAAAAACTTAAAAAATTAGAAGTATTTGAAATAGAAGGTTTAGGATAAAAAAAAACATTTTTGGTCGATCAAATGCTGATATAAATTAATTGATAATTTTTCAATTGAACTGTACTTTAAGTATTAAAAAGTAAATGATTATTGATTTTACAAGACGATTCAGAATCAGTTCATAATTTTAGAATCTCCAGATTTAAACTTTAAAAATTGAACTGTTTAAATTTGAAAGTCTGATTAGAAAAATGTAAACACCCGATTGAAACTTTGTGAACTTTTAATTTTAATTTTTTAATTTTTAATAGTAATTTTAAAGTAGCTTCAAAATAATATATTCGGAATTAAAGGCTTTAATCAAATTTCAAATATTGTTTCAGTTTAAAATATTCCATTTTTAAACCATTCAGTTTGAAATTTTTAGATTCAGAAAAATAACAATTATCTGATTTTTTAAAATATCTGACTATTCATTTATAATCTTTCTAAACCTTTTAAGATTCTCTTAAATTAATTTTTCAAAATAAAAAATCATTTTCAATTTTCCTACCAATCTTTAGGAAATGATTTTTATTCTTTTAAAGCCCTTCACAATTCTTAAAAATCTTCAAAATTATTTGAAATGATTTCAGCTATTTAATTAAGTTTGTATTTTTTTTAAACTTCTATATATTTCTTTAACTTACTCGAATTTTTTCTAAGGATAGTAGGTGTTAAATGGTTATTCATACATAAGAGTTCAACAATTTGAGTAATTAATTAATATTTTTATAGAGTAATTAAAATTTTAACGTTTAAAGTTTAGTTTTTTTGTTTTTGATTTGTAATTAAGAATTTTAAATGAACAGTCAGATATTCCTAAATATCAAATAATTGTTATTTTTCTTAATTAAAAAATTTTTAATTGAATGGTTTAAAAATGGAATATTTTTAACTGAAACAATATTTTTAATTCAATTAAAGCCTTGAATTACGAATATAATATTTCAAATTTAAACAGTTTATTTTTTAAAGTTTGAATCTGAAAATTCTAAAATTATGAATTGACTCCGAATCGTCTCGTAAAATCAATTATTATTTACTTTTTAATGCTTAAAATACAGTTCCATTAAAAAATTGTTGTCATTGAACATATATCTTTGGTAAAACCATTGTCGGGCAACCAAGAATTTGATAAACAATAATAATTAATAATTTATTAAATTCTAGGAACGGCTAGCTAAAATGTATCGGTTGAGGGTATGTAAGAAGATATTTTCACTAATTTCGTTCACGTCGATAATAATCTTAATTTCTGTCCTCTCGTGCAATAGATTTATTTGAATACACATTGCAAATACTGGCGAATTAAAGCCGATCGCCGAATCTGGAAGTGGCAAGTGAAAAGGCACGACGTACCTGGCAGACAGTCTTAAAGGTTTCAATTGGAGGCGACTCATTATAAAAGAACTGTCAATTTCATTTCTCATTAGTTTAAATAAAAAAATGAAACGCGCGAAAGTCCGCCGTTCAGGAAGAGTATAATATTTAAGTTTATTGCAAAGACTGAGATAGTCCGTGCCTCGAGTAGGATTAACTCCTTCTTTTTTTAGGGATAGACACCATTCGATAATGGAATCAAGATCAGCCTGTAATTTCCTCGCATTTTTAATCCGGCTAATTGTTCTAAATAATTGTATGTCGTCTGCAAACATCAATATGAAGGATTTGCTGTTGCTCACAATGTCATTCACATATACAAGAAATATAGGAGAGCCGAGGGTAGACCCTGGTGGCACACCAGTAGTTGGGGTGTACGGTTGTGAAGGGACGCCTTTATATTTCATTCTAAGCTCCCAGTCTGTCAGATAGTCCGACGATAGTATCGCCAGATTTATCGGTATGTTTGTAAAGAGCATTTTTTTAAAAGTTATTTGATGGTCGACTTTGTCGAAAGCCTTTGGCAGATTGGTAAAGATGACGTCTACTTGGAGACACTTTTGTTACGCAGAGTTGACTTATTGTGTCAATGAGATTAAGTTAGTTACACAGGATCGCTTGGGCATGAAACCATGTTGAAATTCAGAGATTAATGGAGATACGAATCTTTGTACGTCATCTTTTATGGCCTTTTAGAAGACTGTCGCAAAATTACGCAATAAGGATATGGGGCGTTAATTAGGCAGTTTCGCCTTATTTCCCGTTTTAAAAATTGGTACGACTTTAGCCGATTTCCACATTTGTGGAAATATCCCTGTTATTAAAGCTAGGCTAAAAATAATTAGTAATGGTTTAGCTAGGACTTTAGCGCAGTCCCTAACAATAAAGCTGGGAATTTGATCGAGACCAGAGGTCATCTTCGGTTTGAGCTTAAATTCTGCCTTTTCAACGCTCTCAATAGCTAGGAAGTAAGGCTCTGATTGCCTATTACAATAGATTGCATTCATCTCGCCTTTGGGGGCTCTGAGAAGATCTGTTATCGGAACGCGGTCTGTAGTAGCTAAATCGATTGTTTGATTGTTATTGTATACCCCTGCCAAATACCGATCAAACGCGTTTATTATTCCAACCGGATCATTTAATGATTGTCCGTTAACTGTTATTTCGTCAGGCATGAAGTTTTTACTTCCTGATTTATCAACAAATCCCCAAAAAGTACATGGTTCATCTATTATGTTAGCTTCTGTTTTTTTCTAAATAGTTCTGATAGTCAGCTTTAGTCTCAATTTTTATAACTTGTGAAATGTTTTTTACTTGATCCTTAATAAAGTCAGATTCATTATCCCTGTATTTTCGTAAATATTTATTTTTGAGTACTATGTTGTTAATTTTAGATTTAGAAAACTATAGTGGATAACATTTTTTGCTTACAGGATTGACACTTAATTTTGGGACGAATAAATCGAAAGCTTGATTTAATTTGTTACAAAACAAAGTGCACACATCGCCTGACGATGATATTTTAAGAATTTCTGACCAATCTGTATTCAGAAAGTACGTATGTAAACCTGACAGGTAGCCTTTCTTGTAATTGTAGTTGTAGTTCCCTTGAATCATGCAAGGTTTTAAGTATATCTGCTGGATCGCAGTAAAGTTGAGCCTAATGGATAGAGCTGGGTGATGACCATCTTCAGGGACTAAAGCTATTGGTGAACGCGCAACCTCGCATTCATTGTTTGAAAATATGAGATCTAAGCATTTTCTTTTGTTGTTACATGCATAGTTGTATTGAATGAGATTAAAAGTTGCTAAACACTCATCAAAAAGCTCTGCTTTGATATCAATAATACAACCCTTCTGATAGTTCGTACAATTCGGGATATTAAAATCTCCAAAAACAATAAGTTGCGAATTTTGTAATGAGTAAATTTCCTGTAAGGCAGTGAAAATAGAATCAGTGTTTTTATTTGTCAAGTCAGGTGGTAAATACAATACAATAAGATTAAGACTGAAGTTAATCGATCATACAAGCTTAATCGAACAATCTGAGTAGCTTTAATATGATTATGCAAACCAATCAGAACTCCACCACCCCATCTATCTATTCTATCATCTCTAAAAGTATTAATAGGGATAGTGCGATAAATCTCGCTTGACAATATATCTGGCTTTAACCAGGTTTCAGATAACGCAAAGCAATAATAACTGCATATGTCTGGAAAAGCTGAGGTGACATTGAATTTGGTATTTAAACCCCGAGCATTTTGATAAAGAATTTTAAAAGGATACTTAATCAGGTTTGGGTTTGGGGAGTAGCGGTTGGTGCTGGTGGCATTGCTGACTACGTGATTGAAGGCAGCGGTGGCTTTACGGAGCTGACTCTCACATGGATAGTATTTTAATCGATGATTTTTAATCCGGTTTCTCCTTGTTGCATTCGCTGATTCAGTTCCAATTTGACTCTTCGATACTCCAATTGTTGCTTTTTTGTTTTGTCGTTTGCTATCCGGATATGTTTGTGTATTTCGCTGTTCTGAATCGCTATCTTTTTGTTCTATATGGACCTGAACACACTGTCGACTGACTCTCTGGAGCTGATGATCATCTTGATGGGACGCGGCTTGAGAAGCGCCTGTGAAAATTTGCTAAGTCGATATGTTTGAATTATATTTTCGGGTGGTATATTTGCCGAAATAAACTTCAAATAGTCATTTATGGAAATTAAGTCAAGGTTGTCATCAGGGATATTGCCAACCCCAAAACTTTCTTTAAAGTTGAAAATCATTAGATTGCTTCTTCTTTCATCCCGTTCTGAATTTTCGAATAAGATGTCGGACACAGAGATGCGGTGTTTAAATTTATTCTGTTCAATTTCGAGGGACTTAATTTCGAGGTCATCTATGCGTTAAATACCTGTTAAATTTTCACAATTCGCTTCCCTTTTTGTGTAGTCATCCTCCATTCTAAGAACCTTTTCTTCTACCAAATCGAGTCTGGATGAAATAGAGATCACGCTACTTCCAATTTACTACTTCTTTTTTTATCGCAGCAACTTCGTCCGCTACTAAATTGAGAGAATTCTTAATTTTATCTTTATTTCTGTAAAAGTTTTCAGTCATCGATTTTAACAGGGCGGCCCTGAGGCTCTCAAAATAAGAAATCATAATATTAGTCTGTGGTGTTTTTTGTTTTTCACCCTCTAAGCAGTCCTGTTTGTGATCAGAGTTGTCTTGCGAATTACTGTGTGTACTGGAGCTATTCCTTTCGTGAACGACACAATCTCACTATTTTACCATCAGGATACCTTTTTAGTTTTTCAGTGCATTCCTTGTGGTACTTCGAATTACAACCGGAACATTTAACTTCATCATTTTCAGTTGGTTTATGGCAGTGCTCACGGCTGCCTCTGCCATCACCGTAGTATGAGAAGATTCACAATAGAACAGTTTATTGAACTTTTTTATTGCTTATGACCACAGAATTAGGGACGCACTAATTAGAAGTTTATTCTAAATTATACTTGACTACTGTGTGTGATTTATCGGTATGCACTTCACTTTGCTATGGCACTGGGCGCGGTATGGCTTGGCTCTATAATGTGAGGCCATGTTGGAACACTTATTTAATTCACAAATACACCCAATTAGAGACCGATTTTTTGGAGCAACCTGGCATCCACTATATCCAGAAGTTTTTGCGCACCAACTAAATCCGTTTTCTATGCTTAAGTACATTTTTTCGCAAAAATTAAACGCAAAAGTACCGAGAGCCCAAGACAGTGCGACTTTTGCGTTCGAAAGACGAACTACTACTATTATTATATTAATTTTATTATCTATGTATATAATTATAATTGATATAATTTTATTATTATATTATTATAAATACTATATTAATTTTTATTCAAATTTTATTGACTAAAAATGTTTTTTTTTAATTATAAACCATCTATTTAAAAAATTTCTATTTTTCAATTTTTTAAGACTTCAAAACTGCATATTAAAATTCTTTAAATCCAAATTTACGCTTAAAATTAAAATAGAACATTTTTAAAGTAAAAGATTTTCGAATTACGCATTCCAAACTGAATGATATCATAATTGAAAAATGTAACCACTGTATTAGAGTGTTTTTCTTTTAAACTATTGACATAAATATTTATAAATAGTTAACACAGATAAATTTATTATTCAAATATTTACCTTTTTCTTTTTAGTTCGAACAATATCACACACTAAAGAAAAACTTGGACAATTTTTTGATAATTCACGTTATCATTTTATCAGTTTTTAAAATTCAAATATACACAACACTGTCAAAAACTTTATTCCGTGAAATCGGTTACATACATGTGTTCTTATTTCCTTTAAAAGACAACATATAATTTAATCTGAAGAATTTCCATCGAGTGGAAACAATTTCAATTTGGTAGATAATTTCAATTTTAAAAAGAATATTATTAATATTAATATTCTATCAAATATTCCGCGTTTTAAACAAATGCAAAAAATTGGCGATTTTAATGAGTTCAATGTTTTGCGTGATTATTTCTTGTATATGCAATATCAAAATTTTAATTCCGTAATTAATACTGTTACACCAGATATATTTTATACTTATATTTCATTACATTATAATAGAATTAATATAATATATAATTAACTTTATATCGTATTGTAATTATAATAATATTATATCAGCAGATATTAATATCAACATTAATATTAATTAGCTGTAAATAAAAATTAAAAAATTTATTTATGAGAATCATTTGAAATAAAACACTTACAAATTATAAGTACTGACAAGTACAAAATTTCGCATTAACAATATTTAAAATTGCTAGCAATTTTTAATTTTAAAAATAGAAGTCCCAAGTATTCCTGAAAAAAGTATAATATAACCAAATTCTACGAAGCTATAGGTACCTGAACAGATTATCATCTGTTCAGGTAAAAATTTTAAGAAAGAAAATATGTAGCTTCGCCTTATTTGAAAATTTTGGAGGGCAAAAGAATATTGTAAAAAACTTCTAAAAGTATACAATGAAGACTATAAATTCTATTCTATTCTATATATAATTATAATGTAACATCCTTAATTATATCATTTATTTTCATTATATGTACAATAATATACACAATATAGGCTATACAATATAATGAACACAATATAGTATACAACAAAATATTAATCACGGTATTAATATTCTATTATTGCATATATATTTTTATTTTTAAATTGCGCGAAATATGAAATTTTATTTCTTTCAAATGCAGATTAAGATATAAATAAGACTATTATAATATAACCTAATTATAATATCATCATTAATAATATATGTATATATTTTTATAATAGTATTAATATTTATGTCATTTATATTTTATACTTAAAATAACGCAACCTCAAAGTATGCACATAAAAAGAGGCGCGCAAAGTATTCAAATCATTAAAATCGCCAATTTCTTGAATTTCCTTGAAATGCAGATCAAAATAGAAAAACAAGACTTTTATAATATGATATAATATAATATGATTGTAATATTAACATTGATAATATATATACGAGGGTAGTTCAATAAGTCCTTAGAATGACCAACAGATGGCGCGCGAATCGCTCCAAATCATCTGTTTTCAGTCAGCACCACTCCCGACTA
>NC_046661.1:2733921-2749659 GCF_010883055.1 Belonocnema kinseyi | reverse complement strand
TATTCACCATATTTAGCCCCCAGTGACTTTTTCTTATTTCCAAACTTGAAAAAATGGCTCGGTGGACAGAGATTTCCAGACAACGAAGACGTCATTGCCTCTTTAAATGCTTATTTTGAGGAACTTCCGAAAACGCACTTTTCTGAAGGATTAAAAAAAATTGAAAACCGATTGACCAAGTGTATAGAGCTCCAAGGAGATTATGTTGAAAAATAAAAAAATAAATTTACCCCAAAAAAATTGTTTTTATACTTCATTCTAAGGACTTATTGAACTACCCTCGTAATAATATTAATATAATATTTTACACCTGTAAAAACATAACCTAAAAATCGAAGCATCGAAACTAGTTGTCCAATCACTTCCTATTTTAGCATTGTAAGCAATGAGAATAGACCAGTTTTTTATTTTTTAATGAACAGAATGTTATTTTGGTAAAAAAAAATATTAAAATGAAAGGAATGTTACTCAATTGATATTTCAAAACAGTTTTCCAAACGATGTATATAGGTGCTATTGGAAAACATGAATTAAAACGTCACCCAATAAACTTGGTAAAGTAGAATATTAGATTTGAATTTGAATAAAAAGTTAAATATAATACTTTTTATATCTGAAAATGCTGTAAATAATATTTATAATAATAAAGTATATAACTCGTTTCGTGAAAAAAGCTTTAATAGTTTACAAGTTCAAACTTAATATTCAAAGGTGTAGCGAGTACTTACACTATTAAATATAATGAAAAAAATGTAATTGAAATTGAAATAAATTTTCATTTATGAACATATAACATAAAAGTCTATAAAGAATATTAAAAAAAGTTTATTCAATCATTCAAATTGTGGAAAAATAAATTATTTTTCAGAGGAAAAAGTATAAATTATAATTTTATAAATTGTCCAAGATGTAAATATAATCAATGTTTTAACATTTTTTTAAAGGCTTAAAAGTATATAAGGATAAAATATAAAAATTAAAGAATTTATTATTTTATTTTTCGCTAATTATTAAATAAAATGGTTTCATATGTGAATTTAGTTAAATTCAATTATAAATACATTAGATCCATTATATATTCATAAGCAAGAGTATTCACATGGTAAATTTAAAATTATTACTATTCAAATTTTTTCCCGAGACTTTTACAGTCCATTAATCATATTGTTATTTTATTTTGAACAATAAACATTAGGAATCATATTTTAATTTTCATTCAAATTCAAATCCAAAATTTATTCCACTTCGCCAGGATTATTGTACGACCATATTCATAGAAAATGATTGGAAAAGTATTTTCACATGTTAAATGAGTAAGATTGTTTGAATTTCAAGAATTTTTTGCATGGAAATAACATTTTGTTTACTAAAAAATTAAAAAAGTGATGTAGTCCTATTGCTTTCTATGTAAAAACAGGGAGTGATAGGACAACTAGCGCTGCGCTGGAGATATTAGGAACTCATCAGTTTAAGCTAGTTGCGGGGTCAAATTAAAATCTGAAATATGGAGAGATGCACAGGGCTGATCGAAACCTGGAAACATTCAAATACCAATTTCTTGATTTTATTTCAAAGCGGATCGAGATATAAATAGAACTGCTGAATTTTCCCGACCGGCAATTGTGCACCTTCGAGTTTTGAAATTCCGAAAAGGAGAAATGGGTTGTGCGCGCAACCCATTCATTTCTATATCTCGTCCTGTAAAATTCGACTTTGATGCATTAGGTCCCCTTTTCTTCGCAGACCGTCACATTTACATATCTGTATCAAGGACGGTTTCTTTGTACTTGGAAAACATAAAAAACAATAAATATGAAAAATAAAGTTAATTTAATAATTACTATACATATATATCATGCATTTGAATCGATTAATATAATATTACTATATATTGCTTATGTTTTTCAACTTTCCATTAATTTTGAACTTTGTAAACTATATATTTATATGCACACTGAAAAAAATAATTCTTAGCATCAAGTAAATGAATTTACTTGAATCCTATTTCTTAGCATCAAGAAAATATTCTTTAACAGAAGTAATTTTTATTTAAACCAGGCATATATCTTTTGTTGATCTAAAAAAATGAATTTTTCGGCTTTATTTTCTTGATTGAAATACATATTTTTTACATTTAAGAAAAGGGTTTCCTAAATTCAAAAGGTCTAGATTCGTTGAAATGTGATTTGTCTTTTAAAGAAATATATATTGGATTCAAAGAGGTCGATTCGTTGATCTGATTCGGGACACGTTTGAATCAATCATTTTTCCATACTTAAATAAAGAATTTAGGTTTTTTTAAATCAAAGAATTAATAATTTAATTAAAAATAATATTAATTGAATTACAGTATATACTTTTTTGTCACAAAGGGTTCATGCATTTATAGCAATGGAGCATTTATTCAGATGAAAAAGGTATTAAGTTTACATAAATTCTTATTTCTTAAGTGGAAGAAAATATTTCGTTTGATCACTAGAATTAAATTATTCATAACAAGTAAACATTTATTCCAAGGGAGTAATCATGTTTTTAAGTCATAAGCTTAATAATTTGGCGTCATTTGTTTCAATTGAATACTTCTTTAGATTAAATAAATATATTTTTAAATTAAATATCCATGTTTTTGATTTAAAGAAATATTTCTTTGGCATTTATGGCGAAGATTAAACACGGTTTTCCGCCTTAAAATTTCCATGTCACGTTAGCATCGTGGTCAGCGTTGTGGACTTTACACTCGATCGACCCACGTTCAATTCCTGCTGGGGGTGGATTTTTCATCGAATTTGTCTGGGGTTCATCAAGATTTAAAATTATGTGATTTGTTTAAATTACATATGTATATTAATATTTGTTTGTTTCAAAGAAATATTTTCCTTCGACCAACAGGTCGTATTTATTTGCCTCTAGTAAATGTTTCTTTGAAAATAAACAGGACTTTCACTTACTTCAGCCAAGTAAAATTCACTTGGTACCAGTAATCCTGTTTTTCATTGTACGTACAAACATACACATATTAAGTCGTATTTTTGTGGCCACAAAGATTATCCCTTTCCTCGAAAAATTATCATGGAAGAGTATTTGAGGCAAAAGTTTATTACAAACTACTTAAATCGGCTGATATGTTGGATAATAAGAAAATTTATAAAAATTTCGTCGCCTTCTCTTGCTACTAACATAAAAGCATTTAAAGCGATGGACATGGTAGTGTGTATTTGTTTTCTGTAAAGACGGAAAAGACTTCGATCCAAATGTAAGGAACTTTAAAAAAATGTATAAAGCTACTGGTTGTTCAATAATATTAAAAAGGCACTACATCAAAGATTCTCTTCGTTTTCTTAATGGAGGTAGACTGGGAATTTGTTCCGAGCAAGCAGTTAAATCTATACACCGACAATTTTTAGTTTATTGGAAAAAACTTAAAGTAAATGCGATAAACCATCCTTCGTAATCATGAAGCTTTAAGAAATCCTTAGTTTCATTTTCATCCCCGCATTTTTAAATACAGTTTTTGGCTTATATAAATACTTTATAAACAATTTTTCCAGAATAAAAAATTTAATTAATAAGATTTTATTTAGTATTTTTTTCAAATAACCGATGTTTGAAAGTTGAAAATAGTTTAGAGATTTAAATATATATTTAATATGTATTATTGATATATTCTGTTGTGATTTGGAAGAACACCGTTAACTGCATTTCGGATAAGTCCCTTGAGCCGCCTACCATTAACGACTTTCAGGTGACTTATCCGATTTGCAGTTAACGGTGTTCTTCCAAATCATGGCAGTATTCGTCTATTTAAATGTGTGATAAACCATTTTAATCGACGCACGTAAATATCTCTGTTGGTAAGCCAGATATAAAAAAATTGTTTGCATAAAAGTTATTTAGGACAGTGAGGGCCATCTGACTGTACTAATAACTCTGACCTTGCGGTCAATTTTCAGCGTAAGTCGAAGGTCAAAATAATTTTTTTCAATAGAAAAATTTTACGTTCGAAACTATAGTTTTTAATTTGCTAGAGTGGCCTTCAGAAGATCAAGGTTAAATGTTGAATAATCGCCCAGAAACTGTTTTCTTTGAACTTTTGAGGATCTATGGGTGAAACATTTGTTCGCACATAAATCCTCGAAAGATTAAAGAAAACAGCTTCGGGACGATTTTCAAACATTTGACCTTGACCTTCTGAAAGTCACCCTAACAAATTAATAACTATCTTTTCGGACATAAAATTTTCGGCTCTTTTCGAATCCGGTGTAAAAAATAGGGTTTCCCGATTTAAAAAACTGACTTTGACCTTCAAATGGCCTTGAAATCTTGGAAATTCACCTCCAATTTACACTTATTAGAACCGTTAGATGGCCCCCAGTGTCCTGAACAACTTTTTCCACAAACAATTTTTTTGTATCTGACTCACCAACATAGATATTTGCGGACGTCAGTTGAAATGGTCCATCTGTGTATGTACAGTAATTATTCAATTGACTCTATCTTTAATAATTATTGTTTTCTGTATTTTCAAGTTTTTACCAATTATAATCTTTACGATGCTCTAAAAAATTTAAATGAGTTAATTAAAATCTAAACGCTAGTGATTTTGCTTTCTCATTGTGCATAGAATGAACGTGCACAGACAGATTTTATCTACATTTTCAGTTTATGTAACACTTTTTAAACACCGTGAGGAGGTCTCTAACAATTACCTCAGGTCTTTTGCTTATCAAAAAAAATACCAAAAAAATCTCACTAAGACTTTATAAACTTTGGAAAGAAACATACAAACAAAGTTTGCCAAATGAGTAAAAGTAACATTTTATCATTTCTGTAGGGCATAAATGTTACGTAGTCCAATAAATTTTGCGAAACCCAGATTAAAAAGTTAGTCCAAAATTAAGAAGGGTTCATTGACATTTTGATTAAGGGAGTACCCTCGGTAATAGAGTTCAAATGAGAATCTCTTTGATATTTAGATGACAGTTGTATTAAAATGCACTGAAGCTTTGGTTAAAATTTTAGAACCTTCTATAGCTTCATAGTCGAGAAATCAATGATTGAAAATAACATGCGGTCTAATGAGAAGACATACATACTTTTTGTATTATATAGGAAGATTGAAAAATAAAAAAATTCTGAAATAATTCTGAATTATATAGAATATTATCCGAAATCCATATCTGCTTCGAAAAGTCAATAACAAATCGAAGCATTCTCTCAACTCACTTGCGATGTATCGAGGGTACTTCCTTACAAAATGTTGCAGTTTTTACCAAACAGATGCATTTTTAATCACATCCCGAGTATAAAAATGTCGTCTCGAGGTCGACTTGGCTCGTCTTCAGTTCGTCTCCAAGACGGCTATGTCGAGGTAAACAGTCGAGGTAAACTTGTTTTAAGGCTGTTGGAACGGGGCGCGCAAACATGACAAAATCTATGAGACACTCAAAACTTACCAGCGGTCAACGATAATTCGGTTTTGAGATTTAAAAAATGCACTCTGAACATTTTCCCGTCGCCGAAAGGGGTTCCACGGTTGTGGGATATACGCTTGCGATCTGCTTTTTCAAAACAAATCGAGAAACAGCTAAAAAATAAGAGTAAAGTGGTTAACCAAACTACATGAATGGAGACCAAAGCAGCTGACAGCTGTTTGGCGCTAATCACTCAGCGTTACTTGATCGTACTATTCAGCATGTGTGCTATCGGTAAATTTGCACTCTTTTCGGCAGTAATTTTAAATTACAAGAAAAATACGATATTTGTTGTTAATTTTGTAATTGTTTATTGACATGTCTTACTTGGCTTCGAAATAGGAAAACTGTGGAAAGTGATACCTTTCATCACTAATTTCGTGAACTGGCCGATAAAAATCTATGATATTATTTCGATTTAAAATATATATATATTATTTATTAATTTATTTACATAACTTGTTGGATTGTAACTTGCAAAACACAATGGAAATAGCGCATTACGTAGAAACGTATAAATAAGGTAAGTATTGTACAACCAATTCTCGCTTTATGAATCACTAATATCAATCGCCTAAATTCCTAATTGAAAATAACAACATCTGCAGATTTTTGGTAGACATTTAAAAAATATCGTCCTTTTAATATCGAATTATATACCAGAAATTATTGTACACAGCAGACGTTCAATTTAGTAACAAATTGTTGCGAATCAGGTCGTAGAAAATAGTCAGACATCGAATTTAGTAACAATTTGTTTCAGAAGAAATTTGCAAACTATTTTCTACGTGCTGATTCGCAAAAATTTGTTACTAAATTCGACGTCTGCTGTGTACAATAATTTCTAGTATATAACTCGATATCAAAAGGAAGATGTTTCTTAAATGTCTACAAAAATCTGCAGATGTTGTTATTTTCAATTAGGAATTTAGGTGATTGATATTAGTGATCTATAAAGCGAGAGTTGGTTGTGCAATACTTACCTTGTCTATACGATTCCACCTAATGCGCCATTTCCATTCTGTTTTGCAAGTGACAACCCAACAAGTTATGTAAATAAATCAATAAAAAATATATGTTTTAAATTGAAATGTTATCATCACTAATTATTATCAGCGCGTTCATATTGTAATTGTGAATAAACAATTACAATATTAGGAAAACAAATCGCATTTTTAATGAAATTTAACAGTCCCGCCAAGAGGAGTGCAAATTTACCGACAGTACACATGCTTGGTAGTACGATCAAGTAACGCTAAGCGATCAGCGCCAAACAGCTGTCAGTTGCTTTGGTCTTCATTTATGTAGTTTGTTAACCACTTTTCTCTCATTTTTAGCCGTTACTCGATTTCTTTCAAAAGTAGATTGAAAGCGTATATTTCTAAAGTGTGGAACATCTTTCCTTGCCGGGAAAATGTTCAGAGTACATTTAAAAAATTTCAAAACCGAATTATCATTGAGCGCTCGTAAGTTTTGAGCGTCTCAACAGCCTTAAGAAGAGAAGTTCAAGTCTTGAGAAGTAAACAGCATTTTTTCTAAAGAAAGTTATATTACCAATAGACGGCTTTAATATTTTCCATGGTCAAAATTACAAAAGTTTTAGTTTGTCAATTTTTATGTCCATTATATTCAGATTTGTAAAAACTATGAACCCCACTGGCAGAGCTTGCGGTTTTCAGGAATCAGGTAGCTAAGCTGGGATGAAACAGTTGACATCTGCTAAAGATTACAACTTACAAGCTATAGAACTTTTAATTAGGTAATAAATGATTTGCTCAT
The DNA here is from genome assembly GCF_010883055.1 of Belonocnema kinseyi. Taxonomy (NCBI): domain Eukaryota; kingdom Metazoa; phylum Arthropoda; class Insecta; order Hymenoptera; family Cynipidae; genus Belonocnema; species Belonocnema kinseyi. The sequence goes on along the minus strand of NC_046661.1, from coordinate 2,742,409 downwards.
TCAAAAATCAAAAACTGTCAGTCTCAATAACTACGGGCATATACAATTTTTCGTGAAAAGATTAATCACATTTTGCTGCCCTTAAGTGGGCCCTATATTCATTTTAGCCCCGGGCCTCGTAAAGCTTTAAGCCGCCCCTGGTGGTAATTATGAATCATTTTAAAGGAAATATGGATCAAAACTTATGCTCTGTACCATTATCATTTCTTTTAGTTAGAATTATAGATGTTATAAAGCGATGTTATTTGTCTGAGTAAAAGATTTAATTAATAATAATGATCTAGGTAATAAGTGACATACTTCAGACACTGGAATTATTTATGTTGAAAATTCCTTTAATAATATTTCTCCGACCATCAACGTTTCGAAAACATACCGTTTTCCTCATAAGCATAGCGTCGTCTTGTTTATTTCATATCAAGAAAATTGAATCGAAAATGAATTTAGAAGTCGAGTAGAATTAAAACATTATATTAATGCTAAATTTCTTCATCTTCTCATTGTGAACTGTAAAAAATATTTTTGATATAGATCTAAATTTACCATTCACCATTTTTTAGATACTTCTGAAATTTTCTTTATTTTGAAAAGTGAGGTTAAGAAATAAGAAACATACTTATATTTGCCATTGAGTAATTAACAAAAAAGTTGATTTAACAAGAAGAAAGTTTTTCTTTAAATAAGTTCATCACTAATCATTTCTTTTATTTGTACTAAGACTTTTTAAGACTTTTATAAATAATATTATGGGAATATACAGTGAAATTACTCAAAAAGAAATCAATTTTCTATAGGATAATAGCCTTGATCCACATCTATTCATCATGATCCATAATTGCCCTTTTTTGGCAAGCTAGAATCAAACCGAAGGGACTATGACAAAGCCACCGAACGCGTCCTCGGGTTGCGGATAGAGGGTCCCTGTACCAAGGGTTTCTGCTGAATATGGTTACAAAAATAAATAGGCAGTCGCGGACAATTGTCCAGGGGTGGTCCCGAAGGAATTAACCCCCAAGCGGTGGTGTGAAAACCGTGCCGAAAGCTGAATGGCACCTGGGTGAGGTGTCTAGAACGGTGACTCTGGGCTACCCGGCGACCTCTCAGAGTACGCAGCCTTATCCTTGCATGCGGGGTTCTAGAAAGATGGAGAAACCCGTTTACCTAGCTTCTCGTGGGAACAACAATGACAACACCAAACGTAGTTGTAGTAAGTGCGGTTCAAAACAACAGAACGCAGCAACGTCAGGGAAACCATGCCGAACTACTCCGAAAAAGGGGCCATGTAAGCGGAACGCCTACTGTACCACAGCTAGAACAAGCCGACAGCAGAGAAAGAAAGGCGATACAAAGACCAACTGCGGGCAGGCATCCAATAGAGGAAGAGCAATGCTTTATGACCCGAAGAAACAACAACACCAAAATTTCTCTCAAGCCTAAAGATCTGGCTGAAATGGATGACAAGCTTCGTGGACATTTTTCCGAAGAATCCAACCTCTGGGCTATCAACAATTGTGTGTATAATGCAGCGCGAGCTTTGGCCGATGAGAACCGTAAAACAAAATCAACGGTTGATCCTGAGACCAAAAGACGAATGCATCAACTTGCCATAAAGACAGGCTGGGCAAGACAGAACGCGTCCCGCATTCAGTGTGTGATTGACAACACCACATCTGGCAGGAATTTTACCGCCAAGGTTCGAGGGAGCAGTGGGTCAGAGAAAATCAACAGTTTCTCTCTGACCCAACTCAACTCCTCCAAGACCCTCCAGTAACTGTCGACCACCCGCCCAAATCAGATGAAGTCGAAGTATTTTGGAGGAAAGTCTACGAAGTGCAGCATAGACTGGACGAAGACTTAGAAAATATAAATAACTTTAAGGAGCTGTGTGATACCCTCATAACACCTGATCAAGAATGCCCATTCATTACTACCGACGAGGTGAAAAATGTATTAAGAGGAATGAAGAACTATTCCGCACCGGAACCAGATTGTATAAAAAACTTGCTGGTGGAAGAAGTTCCCTGCAACCCATCAGCATTTGGCCAGTATTTTCACCTCCTATTTAAAGTCGGAAGAGCCGATTCCGCAGTGGTTGGTGGAAGCGCGCACAATACTTCTGCTGAAAATAGGCAACTTAGCTGACCCGAAGAATTACAGGCCCATCGCTTGTCTGAACACACTGTATAAGATATTCACAGCTATCCTAAATGATAGGATTGTTTGGGCAATTGAACCTGTGTGGCAAGAAATGTATGAATAAAGAGGCTCAAAGAAAATCATTTGGTGCTTCGAGAGATTGATGCCGCTTTGGAAAACCAGATTTACTATCTTATCTGAAAAAAATCGTGTGACAACTAACAAGTTTACCTTTCAGGGAGCGCTTCTATCAACGAGCCCTGGATATTCAGGGATGCCATTAAGTTTTTCTCGCTTTAAATAAACCTTGGCGCATTTGTCTAACCGAAATTCGATTCCAATTTCCTTAGAATATCGTTCGAAAATTCCTAAAGCTAGATGTAGTTGCTCTTTGTTTTTAGCATAGATCTCTAGATCGTCCATGTAAAATACATGAGACACCTCTCTGAAAGGTGACCTTGTTAATTGTCACACGATTTTTTCCAGATGAGATAGTAAATCCGGTTTTCCAAAGCAGCATCAATCTCTCTTTGCACCCAACTATTTGCGGATGAACCTTTAAGATTTCCAAAGACAGATGATAAGTTTATGGGATGTCGAATCGAAAGCTTTCCGATAATCAATCCAGGCCATCGATAGGTCAAGCTGGTAGAATGCTGCATCTTTGCAGACACATCTATGGATGTGCAGGTTCTCTTGACTTCCGGCTACGCCTTTCTTTGAGCCTCGTTGTTCATACATTTCTTGCGACACAGGTTCAATTGCCCGAACAATCCTATCATTTAGGATAGCTGTGAATATCTTATAAAGCGTGTTCAGACAAGTTATTGGCCTGTAATTCTTCTGGTCAGCTAAGTTGCCTATTTTCGGCAGAATTATTGGGAGACCTTCCACCAACCGGTCTGGAATCGGTTCTTCCGACTTCAAATATGAGGTGAAAATACGGGCCAAATGCTGATGGGTTGAAGAAAACTTCTTCCACCAGAAGGTTTTGATACAATCTGTTCCCGGTGCGGAAAGGTTCTTCATCCCTCTTAATACTTTTTTCACCTCCTCGGTAGTGATGGGTGGGTATTCTTTATCAGGTGTTATGAGGGCGAGACATAACTCCTTGAAGCTCTTTATATTTTCTGAGTCTTCGTCCAGTCTATGCTGAACTTTGTAGACTTCTCTCCAAAATACTACAACCTCCGCTGGTTTGGGTGGGTGTTCGACAGTAACTGGAGGGTCTTGGAAGAGTGGAGATGAGTCAGAGAGAAATTGTTGATTTTCTCTGACCCACCTCTCCCTCCGCTCTAGACTTCTCTTAGCGTCAGATAGTATCCGTATTCTCTCAACAATATGCTGTCTGATGGTCAGCAGCTTTGACTTGTTAAGTAGGTGATAACGGCTCCGGAGTTCGCGCGCGAACTTTCGAACCTTGGCGGTAAAATTCCTGCAGGATGTGATGTAGTCAATCACACACTAAATGCTGGACGCGTACTGTCTTGCCCAGCCTATCTTTATGGCAAGTTGATGCATTCGTCTTTGGGTCTTATGATCAGCCGTTGGTGTTGTTTTACGTTTAACATAACATTATCCAATTTTAAATTTTTTATATACTTATTTTAGATACATGACCGCAACTTAAATTTGCTTTTAATACGATTTTAATTATTTTGTAGTCCAAAATATATATCGCGTCAACGGTGTGTCATTGCGGTCAGTGAAAAGTGTGTTACTAACACCATATTCTTCAGCAACTGCGACGCAAAGAGAAAGTGGATCCATAGAAAGTTTCTTTTTTTCGCATCACAAACTATTTATGAAAAGTTTTGAAAAAACTAAAAATCAAGGCCCTATTTTTTTTATTCTTACAAAAAACGCAACTGCTTGAAATACTTCTGTCGTTGAAAAACTAAATGTTCCAATCAATTTTACTCAATTACCTGGGTACACCGAAAAATAATTTTTTTCTTTGATTATTTCAAAATTATTCGTTGTATTGAATGATTGTTCAAATAAATGTTGCAAACCTCTATAAAACACATATTTTAAGTCCAATTACATTCTTTGATCAGTAAGCATTTTTAATTTTTGTTAGTGGTAGACGCCAAGAAAACTATAAATTAGCATTTTCAACCCTTTCACCCCTTATTGAGGGAATATTATTGGATGTTTTTAGTTTGATATACAAAATTCCACAAAGAATTCATTTAAAACAAACTATATTTTAAATTTTTCTTTGTATTTATTTTTATAATATCAAGTTAATATCATTTAAAAGAAACCTGTTATGACTGGCTTTGACTGAATAATGCCTAATCATTATTATATCATACTTTAAAAACTTGCGGAGAATCCGCAATCTTTAAAGAAACGACTTCCTTAAAGCCAGGGCTCAATTACTTTTTTTCTCCTAGGTACCCTTCATTTATGGGAAATTTACTTTTGGTTAAATATTGCACTTTAGTCAATTTGAAAAAAAAAACAGATATCGCAAATTTAACTTTTGAACACGCGCTGGGTCAAATCAAATTATTTCGATTGGGGGCCATCCACACACCACGTGGACAATTTTTCACCACTTTTTAACCCCCCCCCCCCCTGTGGAGTACTGTACTGACTAAAATTTCAGATTCTTTTGTTTTCATATGTCAACAGTTCGAAACTCGTTGACTGGCTAACAGCTGTTGGCGAATTTTGCAACAATTTATCGTTAAATTGGTCGGAAATTCGAGTGAAAAACGGTGTTTTTAGTACTCTTTAAACCCACGGAGAATGATTGTTTGGATGCTAAAAACTAACAATAAGTTTGACTGGCAGCTCCTTAGTGGTGCCAAAGTTAACGAGTAAAAAAGTAAAAATTCGAGTAAAAAAACGTAATTTTAATACTTTTGAAACCCATTGCGGATGATTTTTTAAGTGCAAACAACTACCAAGAAGTTTGACTAGAAGCTCCTGAGTGGTGCCAAAGTTGACTGGCAGGCCTTCAAATATGCCAAAAATTCAAGCCAAGAAATGTGATTTTAGTACTCTTGAAAACCATTGTTGCGAGCTGTGAATTTACGTAAAAAGTGAGATTTTCGTAGTTTCTTTTTTAATGTACATATTAGTTTTATAGAAGTATTCTATAGATGAAAATTTTGGTTAATGAAAAGAACAAAACTTTCATTCGGTTTCTGATTAAAATGTCAGCCAACTTTGGCACTACTCAGGAGCTCTCAGGCAAATTCTCTGTTAGTTGTTTGCACCAAAACAATCATCCTCAATGGGTTTGAAGAGTACTAAAATGACGTTTTTTCACTCGAATTTTTGACATGTTTAACAACCTGCCAGTCAACTTTGGCACCACCGATAAACTGCCAGTTTAAATTCTTGGTAGTTGTTTGCGCCTAAAAAATCATCCGCAATGGGTTTCAAAAGTATTAAAATTAAGTTTTTTCACTCGAATCTTTGACATGTTTGACAGTGTGCCAGTTAATTTTGGCACCACTCAGGAGCTGCCAGCAAACTTATTGTTAGTTTTTAGCATCCAAACAATTGTTCCCCGTAGGTTTGATGAGTACTAAAATGACGTTTTTTCACTCGAATTTTTGACATGTTTGACAGTTTCCCATTTAACTTTGGCACCACTCAGGAGCTGCCAGTCAAACTTATTGTTAGTTTTTAGCATCCGAACAATCATTTCCCGTGGGTTTGAAGAGTACTGAAATGACGTTCTTTCACTCGAATCTTTAACATGTTTCACAGTCTGCCAGTTAACTTTGGAACCAATCAGGAGCTGCCAGTGAAACTTTTATTTATTATAAATGACGTTTTTTAAGTAAAATTTTTGACGTGTTGAACGATAAATTGTTGCGAAATACACCAACAGCTGTTAGCCAGTCAACGAATTTCGAACTGTTCACTATGAAAACAAAAGAATCAGAAATTTTAGTGAGTACTAAAATGACGTCCATAGAATTCTCGCGAGTTCCCGGACTATAAGAAGTTCAAAACGAGCGATGAATTGGCTGAAAAAATTCGAATAAGCTTAGGAACGTGAGTTTAAACGTGATTTGAATTTCAAAGAAAAAGTCGTGAAAAAAATTGAAATTGAAATAAAAATAAAAATAAACATTATATTGTGCGTGAGCACAATATAAAAGTTAGGGTATACCTAGTGTATACCTTTCCTCATTTCAGTATATTTTCCAGAGATTTAGGGAAATGTGTGTCCACGTGAATTCTAGTTCAAATCCCCGGTCCCCCTCGTGGACAAGCGTGGACTTTTTCCATACCCCCTCCACCCTAAAGTGTCCACGCGGTATGTGGATGGCCCCTTGGAGGTCAGCTTGTATCGAATTTTAAAAATTCAACTACCACATATATGAAGAACTTGGCCGTGGATCAAATCAAATTATTTAATACACTAATGAATTTCAAAAAAACAAATATTATGGGTTATCTCTTATTCACCATAACCTACCTTGTATGGTCTGAGCATAATACGCAGTTCTCCAGACTCATTCAACCGTTCCACTGAATCGGCATCCTGTAAAAAGAAGGAACGAGATTTAAAATGCATGTCTTGTAATGAATAAGGAATTGCTAGAATCCTAAGGCGTCTTCTTAAGAACTTCCTCGGTGGCAGGGCGGCTTTAACGAATAGAAAATCGAGTGACAAATTAAAGACACACTATTAAATCGTATATTTAAAAAGTTTATTAAACAAGACAGGGAAGATGAGATTCATCTTTACCGGGGTAAAGAAATAAACGGTAGAAAATTGTGAACTTTGTACAGAACTTTCAGGTGGTGTCCTCTTATAATGTTTAAATTTAAAAGATGGTAGAAATTGTAAAATTTTAAAAATTGTAGCAGATCTCTGTAAAATGATTCAGGAATGTATAGGATAGGGGTAAAAAGAAACAAGGAGGCATAACAGAAACTATATTTGGTACTGGTGCGGTACCCTCTGTTAGTACTGGCCCAGTACTGGCTCAACCAATACTGCATACTCGGCGAGGTACTGACCTGTAGTACTGGGCCAGGACTGAAGTTCATCACTGGGCCACTACTGCAGATTAGTACTAGGCAGGTACTGGTCAGGCTCCAAGTGATTACGTAGGTATCCCAGGTAGAAATACACCAATGGCCCAGTACTGGACCAGTACCGCCTGTCGTAGTTCCAGTACTGGCGGGCTGAACTGGGCCAGTATTATGGCAAACTGCTGGTGTACGAAAATGCCGGAATTAATTTTAAAAATGATAAAAAATAATTTAATTGTTTTAAAGACCATCTAGTCATAATCATATGAATGCATATCGTCCGAATATTATTTACAATTAAAAAAATATAATTTACAAACTATTTGTTTAATTTTAACACCCACTATTTCTATTATCTAAAGATATAAAAAAAAGAAGGTATTTAAAAAATAAATAATAATTTACTGCGAGTATTTTGTCAATGCATTTTAATGGAATCTTTAATGGAAGAAGCCATTCTCATAAGCTATAGTTCAGGCAAGTTTAAACAACAATTTTTGAACTCTTTTTTCTCGTTAATCTTTTTATCATCATGCGACATCAAATAGATATAAAGTAAACTAACCGTTCACGGAAATATAAATAAAATAATTTTTAAATAAATAATTTAAATCCACTACAATTTTTCTTCGTGTAATATTTTATGTTTTGGCGTTTTAGAGCATTTTACAAGTTCTGATGATAACATTTAATGAGCATTTAACATTTGTATCGACGAAACTTAGAAATTTTACCATGTTGCGCAACAATTTTTTTAATAACGATTTTCTTCAAACCTTCACGTAAAGTTTTGCTTTTTAGGTGTTTCATTATATGTTTATAATTTTGAGGAAAGTTTATCTATAAATTGATGAAATATGTTATAACCATCCGAGTTATAAGACTTTGCAGATCATTTTTGGTTTGATGCATTTTAGATTTTTTGATTCGCGTATGTTGAGCACTGACATCAATATTAGACTAAATCGTCTAAGCCTTAAAAAAGTCAATATAAGCTATAAAATTTGCACATTCCTTCCAAATCAAAAAATTAGTATCTGCACACACGTAATCTATCATTATTTTTGGAGCAGTTTTAGCGATTTCTAGCGGAGAAAAAAGAAACTTTTAGCGTCGATAAAGTAGATGCCTCGATTTAAAAAATCGAGGAACATCTTAGAATGTGATACTCGAAAATCCGTCCAAGTCTCATCTTGAGAAATGTGCATCTTCAGAAAATAATTAAAATTTTCTTATGGTTATATACCAGGTGTATACATATGAAACCGGTATTGCCATTTAGCGGCCAGTAGGCACACTTGTAGGCACTGTCGGAACTTACCATTTGTGCTAATTGGCG
>NC_046661.1:2723233-2733821 GCF_010883055.1 Belonocnema kinseyi | reverse complement strand
GGGCGCATACTTTGAATAAAATATTTGTTATCATTCTCTTGAAATAAATGTGTTTCTTTCTTGAAAAAATACCGGTTTCATATGTATACACCTGGTATTCTTGTGGATTTTTTGTACTGGTGTGAAACAATTTTAAGTTACTAACAAAACCAATAAAAATAAAATTGCGCCCGGGGGCGAAAGACAAGGCGAGTTCAACGTTTAGTCCCGTTGGTTGGTTCGCTGTCAACAATAGTTATCAGCTGATCGACTCAACGTCAAAAATTAGATGTCAAGAATTCTGGAATTTGGTTGGCGAACTCCGACCAGTAAATTTTACCACATTGCTGGTGTGGCTATGTTGCCAATTTGAAATTTATCTTCTATTTTTAGGACAAAAAAATGAAAATCATTTTACACAAAAATGTCATGGACGAACATAGTCACATGATCTCGACTTTATCGACGTTCAAAGTTTCTTTTTTTCTCCGCTAGAAATTGCTAAAAATACTCCAAAAATAATGATAGGTTACGTGTGTGTAGATACTTATTGGCTGATTTGCAATGAATGTCAAAATTTAATTGCTTATAGTAATTTTTTTCAAGGTTTAGGCGATTTAGTCTGAAATTGGTGTCAGGGCTCAATATGAGCGAATCAAAAAATTTGAAATGCATCAAACTAAAACTGATCAGCAATGTGCTATAACTCGAATGGTAATATCCTATTTCATAATTTATCAATAAAATTTCTTTAAAATCACCAAAATATTGACGTATACAAACGTTATTTAGCGCTTTTTATTTCATAAGTCAAAGTTTAAACATAATGTCTCAATCCGTGTGGACACAGTGAACACCAAAAAAATTTTAATAACCGGGAAATAGTTTGGTCACATGGTCACCGAAGAGCATGCCCTTAATTGTGTAGTCAATTTCTGGACATTTCAAAACACCCTAGCAACATTTATCGACGTGTTTTTTTTTAAGTCTATTTTTGTACTACTGGCATAGGACCGCCCCGGTCGTGCAGCCAACGTTCTGACAGTACTGGGAAAACCACCGTCTGCTTGTACTGGTGGGCAGTACCGGACCAGTACTGCGCCGGTGGTGAACTCCAGCACACTAATGACATTTCCACCTGGGATGTACTGACTTGTAGTACCGGTCCAGTGAATAACGTTGGCACTGGCGTAGTACTCGTGAAACCCCTAATGATAACTAAGTTATGTACTGAATCACAATACTGGATCAGTATATACTGTTGTTACTGGCGCGGTAAGGCTAAATACCCTAATGATATTTAAACTCTGTACTGAGCGGCAGTACAAGGCCAATACAGTAGTACACTATTATGATTCAAACCGTGGGTTGAACTCTTGTGTCAGTATTTGACCAATAATACGTATCTGTACTGCGATAGTAGTAGACCCAGTATCAAGCCAAGCACTGACTGAACTCTTATGTCGCTTTTTAATCATAACTTAAAGTTGGTATGTGGGCAGTAGTACGCCAAACAGTGGCGGAACGCTGGTACCGGTACTTCATCAGTAATATATATTACTCCTCAGCGAGTAGTAGACCAGTATGATGACAACCGTTGATTGAACTCCTGTGACAGTATTTGACCAGTAATACGTATTAGTACCTCGCTAGTAGTATACCAGTATCAGGCCAACCGTTGGCACAACTCCTGTGTCGGTATTTCATCGGTGGTGACGATAAGTACTGGGTCAGTTGTAAACCAGTATGGCCCAACTTTTGACGGAATTCTTGCGTCAATATTCTACCAGTAATGGTAGTCAGTACTGAGCCACTCATAAACCAGCACTATGCCGATGGTTGGCACAGTCCTAACAGCCAGTACTGGTCTTTATTCTGTATTACAACTGGCGTGGTACTGCGCCGGTCGTGAACTCTGGATAATATCCCACTTTTCACGCTGGGTGGTTATCTGTACTTCCCGTATATCCGTACATCTTAATTTCTAATAAGCTCATATGTTCCTTCAGCTCTTTATACGTTTTCACTACACTGTCATTCAAGGATAGCATAATTATTTCCTTGCCCTACCTCTAATACGCGACTATTAATTTTTCCTACATACTCTTGCTTCGCTAAATTTCCTTCATCCATTCTCTCGAAATGACCAAACCATCCGAAAAAGCAATACCAAGAGATTACTTCTTTCTTTCATAAAGGACCGTCAAGTATTACGTAACACGCCTGGGAGCGGGGTGGGGTTCTGCTGTAGTGTGACGCCTATGTTCAAGTCATATACACTTACTGCAGAAAAAGCGTCACATAAGGGGTGGGGGGGCTCCACATGTCATTAAAAGGATTAGGTAACACTTGAACGTTCCCTAAAAACGTAATCGAAATGGAAAATAATACATTTTCTAACTGGTAACTATCAATTTTATTCTTATATTAAACTAGCTTTACACTTATGCCCTAGTAATAAAATCTTCTGACTGTCTGATGACAGATCTGGCCAAGATCTAGCGACATGTAGACTGTCTAGTCATGACAATCTAGGCCTGCCTAGATATGGTACTGTTCAGCAATGCATAATATAAAAATTTCTAAGTGTTAAAATATACCTAGGTGCGACTTGAACCCGTCACTGACATTTATATGCTTTTGATGATTGAACTGGGTAAAAGGGGTGGAGTGAACTAATGCTCAAATAGATATGCTATTGCTAACAATAAGTAAATGACAGTTTTCAACGAAAATGAGGCGATTGTCTACATTGTATATTTTGACGCAAACAACCTGAACAATTGGGCAATGGGTCATCCGCTCACTTATGGTGGCTTCGAGTGGGATAAAGAATTTATAAAATTTTAATTTTAATGCTCCTGAGTTGATTAAGCAATTCACAGAGTTGATTTAACATTGCACAGTGTTGATTTAACATTGCAAAAAGTTGATTCAACATTTCATAGAGTTGATTATATATCGGATTGATCTATCCAGCTGTTGTGTGAACTGTCAAAGCCCAACCACTTTAAAAACATTTTGCCGCCACGTTTCTTGATTACTTTCTCTACAAGAAAAATGTCTGGATGTTTAACTTTAAGAAGTTCTTGTTCATAGAAACCGCCAGTGATGAGTTGATCTAGACAGTCCTTTAGCTTATAGGACACGGGGCTTGTCAACATAATCCGAAAAACAGTGAATACCTCAGTCGTCCAATTGGATGTATATCCTTTCTCGAAGACATGTTTGTGCTTGCTGACTCGCACTCTGTCACCAACTTTAAACTTTGGCATTGTCCTCGATATATTTCGTAGTTTTTTAAAGCATTCCATGAGCTCCTCTTCATCTTCGGCAGTGAGATCTTTTGGCTTCATACTGATTGATCGATGTTTGGTATTGTTGTACTTGAATATTAGTGTAGGTAAAAAATCTATCCACTCGTTGCATAAGTTCTTTAAAATGTGCATTATAAAACTCTTTGCCTTCATCGGTGTGTAACTTTTTTGGTATACGATACTCCACAAGTATAGATTGCATTGCTGAAGTGACATCAAGTCCACTCTTACTTTGAACAGGGACCACCCAGGCGTACTATGATGGTAAGTAAGTACTTGTAGCCATTATTCTCACGGACACATGGTCGCATTGAAACCAAATCTACCTACCTCGTCTCGTTTATACCATGCATTTGCACTTCCAATATACGTATCATAAAATTATTATTGATAATCTCTTTTCACATAAGTGATATAACTTGATACACTGTACACATCTCGTTTTGTATGATGTGCTGCACAAATTCCAAATTGACTGCGTCGTATTGTTCTTTGGCGTCGCCAGCGTTACAAAGTCTTTTCCCGCGTACGTCCTAATGACCGTCAGATGTGATTTTTAATTCAAACCCCTACGGTCTACGGCTTGCTGCAGCGATTTGATCTATTTGACTTCTAAACACGTCGATACTCATCGTAATAGTGACGATAGAGTTATGAGTATGCTCGTAATATATGATTCTTGTGTGTATTTGTAGCAATCAATATTTTCTTGTAATTGTTCAGATCATCAGTGCTTCTAGATGACTCTTCGGGAGACTTTCTAAACAGCAGTTCAAGCAGACCAAATGTTTTCAGATACTGTTTACCACCAACATTGATATATTGCCCATCAAAACTAATAGTTTTATCACTTATCATAAGGCTGCCATCACTGAGCTTATGCACACCATAAACCATATCTAGATACTGCTTTCTATTTTGTTGTAGCATTCTCATAAACTTTTTTGTCAAAGGCTCATAACTATTAGCCGACTCTGTTGCAGCACCTTCAAGCATAGTTGTATCTTGATCTTCTTCTTTACCATCAACCGTGATAGAGGAAGCCTTCTCATCCTCCTCCTCCCTATAATCCTCTTTATGTATTTTCATTAAGGGCTCTTTTTGCTTAATTTCTTTCTTGGCCAAAGGATTAGATATGTCAACCAGTTTCTGCAGTGGCATAACTATTGGCTTTAACGTTTGACTCATTATCTTTTCAGTGGCTTCTTTACCCATTTTTAGCATTCGATGTTTACGTGGAATTGCCTCACTAGCTTTAGCGATTTGACGGAGCACCTCCTTCTCCCTGTGCAACTTTGCCATGTGGACGTATTGATATCTCAATATGTAATAAGTGATTTACAGAACATAACTTGTATTTATAAAGAGATAAAACAATCAAACCCTTTTCTGTATCTTCCTCTGTCGAGATCACTGTCCTTGTCAATGACAACAAATCCATACTTGTCCGTATTCCAACATGCTGAACACAAGTCTTGAAATTGAGAATAACCCATGTCAGTGTGGACGTGATCGTCCTATACATGTCTCAAGTTCCTTTAATCTTGTTTAAAAAGTATCAACAGATTGATATTATCTCGCACTAGATGTTTAGGAATTCGAGCGTAAGTTTGACATAAGTAAAAACTGTGAACATGGGTTTCCGAATATATGCAAGAAGGGGTGGCCGTCAAAATAAGGAGAGTAAGTTATTTATTTTTATATGTTAGATTATAATAAACAAATTAATAATTAAAAAGGCAATTGTAATTGCACCAGCGAAACATGAGAATGAGAGGTGTGTTAACCTGAAAATCTCAAGACATGGTTCAGAGGTGGTTCTGACCACTGCTGTCAGGTGGCGCAAAAATCAAATGCGCGAAATATGAATTTCAATATACTTTGTTATTATAACTATGAATGAAACATTCGAATTTTAGGAAAATAAAAATAAATTTTTAATAATAATAATAATATGAAATAATATGCCTAATGTTAGATAGTAGCGGATTTGTCTAAAATGGTTAACTGTGCTTTGCCTTTTTATTTATGAACGAATAATAAATAAACATTAGATAATTATCATTTTAAATGTAATTTCCTAGGGGGGGGGGGGGCTGATACGAAAATAGAGCTTTAATTCCAAATTTTTCTTTTGAGTCTTCCAAAAAAGTTCATGTGGTAATTTAAATCGTGGATACCGCACTCCATCTTCGCGTACGTGTTTACCCAGTTGTCACAAAACTATAAAAATCTGAAAAACGTCATTGGAAATTTCGTAGGATGTCCTATGCCAGGCCAATCAACGTCTCTAAGACGTCCAATGTCCTAAAGATGACCTAAAGACGTCTTAAAGACATGGACGTGCTCGGAACATCTTTCGTACTGACATTAGAAGTTTTAAGAGCATCCCTAGGATAACCAAAAGACATGTTATAAAAGACATCTTAGGGATGTCCTAAAGAAGTCTCTAGGACATCCTTATTTTTGTCGCCAATTGGGTTGCCACACTTGTGCGAATTGGGATTTTGCATTTTTAAATTTTAATAACTCGTGCATAAATAAACTAAATGCAACTTAAAATATATATTTTTGGGGGTAAAAATGAGTGAGAAATGCAATGATGATAAAAATAATTCAAATAAACATGTTTTAAATAGTAAAAAAAAATTAAAAGAACTTTTTTGAAATGTCATTTTTATTTTTACAAAAAGCCATTTTTTTAATTATCGAAATTGTACTTTTGTTTTTTTTTCAATTGAAGATAAAAGTACATATTTTTATTATTTACAATTCTGTACAATGATTTAAACTTAGGAGCTTCTAACTTTGAAAAAATTTCAAAAAAAAATCAAGAATTTAACACGTAGGTATGATTTTTGGTAAATTTATAATAAAAATGAAAAATGCTATGTAAAATTATTGACCTCTAGAGAAAATGTATTTGAAAAAACGATTATCAGGCAAATTTGCACCAAGCCCAACTTTCGAATTGAACCTCACGAACAGTAAGAGGCGAATGAAGCTAAGCCCTACGTGGCATGGCTCAGTATCTGATGGATATATTTAAAGTTGGAGGAGAGACCCATATACCTACCGAGTGACAATAGACACTTACTTGAAAAATTTTCGGGTGCATTTTTGCACAAGTGTGGTAACCATGGATTAAAACAAAACATGTACAAGTATTTTGCAGGCTTAGTTCTTCCACCCACTCCTGATTATTTCACTCTTTGTTTTTTCCTCTTGCGTGAGATAGTACAATAATATTAGAAAAAATGATTCTTTTTTAAGGTTAACTTTTTTTATTTGTTCATAACTACAAAGTCGAAGTAAAACTAAAGATTTCAGAAAAACAAAACTTTCTTGCTTTACTCTAAGAAAAGATAGTCATAAACAATAATCAATTGTTTAAATAGGCTTTTTTTGAACTTGTATAAATTATTACCTCACTAAGTGAAACGTGGAGAAAAAGTTTAAATATTTCAAAAACAGCAACTTTTTTATCACTTATCTAAGAGAAGATATAGTAAATAACATAATAACAGATAATAAATAATAGATATAATGTTTAAAAATTATAAATTGTTTGAACAATTACGTTTGTGAACATGCTTTGTTTATTACTTTAATAACTAATAATCAAAACAATGAATGAGATGTTAAAAATAACATACTTCAGACCATAGGATTTAGGTGTTGAAAGAATCCTTTATTCACATTCTTCGACGTTTCAAAAACTATACGTTTTCCTCATTAGGATTTTAAAGTTAACTACTGCTTTTATATCTGTGTAATAATCTAATGCTTGTTTTAAATATACAATAAAATGTATTCAATTTACTAACCTGACATGAAGATAACTCAAAGAACAATCGAGAAAAGGAGAATTGAGAATTCATATACATAAATATTCGATATGATATAAGGACATTTTATATGCACGACTCTATCCTGACGAGGAAAACGTATAGGTTTCGAAACGACGAAGAATGTGAATGAAGGATTATTTCAAAACCTAAATCCTATGGTCGGAATTGTGTCATTTTTAACATCTCATTCATTGTTTTAATTATTAATTATTACAACACTCAGACAAATAACATTGCTTTCCAACACCTTTTATATCTTGATTACGTTACTAAGTAAAAGGTGGCTAGACAGTTAAACGTTTCGGTACCAACTGCAACTATATAACATTAATAAAGAATAAGATAGTTATGAACAATAATAATTTGTTTGGATTTTTTGTGTGCTAAATTGAATTAATTTTCAGCTTACCCTAAGTGAAAAGTAGACAAATAGTTGTAAATAGAAAAAAACACAACTTTCTAGCACCATTCCGAATGAATATTAATAATGTGAATAATAGATTGCTTAAACAATTAATTTAAAAATTTTAATTTATTACTCAACTCACTTTAATTGAAAATTGGACAAAAAGTGGAAAATTGTGGGGAAAAAATCAATTTTTCTAGCATCATTCTAAGAATTGTAGGGTTTTTTAAAAGTAATTATTCATTTGTATTCTATGGCTGATTGCGAAGAGAAATCTTGAGTTTCAGTTCAATTAATCTCTAAATATAATTTTTCCTTAAAACAAAAACAATCTATTTATTGTTGTGTGAAGTTTTCTTTAAAAACATTTACAAACTATTTTTTGAAACAGCTATAACTTTTTACTCAATAGAGATATTTAAATTTTTCTTCCAGATTCCAGATATGTCGAGAAATGAGAAAATCTTGAAAATTACAATGTTCTTCTGAAAATATTAAATGAAGATTTGTTTATTTTAAAACTTTATACAAAAAATTCATTTTTATTTTCCTAAAATTGAAATGTTTAATTTGCAGCTATAATTTAATGTATTAGTATAGTTTTTTATTATTTATAATTTATCATAATGCAATTTAAATTTCGAGCATTCGATTTTTGCGCCACGTGACAGCGGTGGTGAGAACCATCTCTGAACCATGTCTCGAGATTTTGAGGTTAACGAGCCTCTCATTCTAATGTTTGTCTGGTGCAATGACAATTGCCTTCTTAATCATTAATTTTGTTATTATAATCTATCATATAATAATAAATAACTTACTCTTTTTATTTTTACCGACACCCCCTCCTGCATATATTCTAAAAGAACAAAATAAATACCGTCCTTTTTTAGTCATAATTGTGTGTCAAAACAAGCTACCGTCGGCTATTTCGCCACACAGAAGAAGTCCGATAACTTTCTGCCCAATAAGCGTACGCTCCCCTTTAAACGTCATCACACGTATGGCACGTACACTAATTGTGGTTCTCTCACTACGCGTGCTACTTTGCTAATAATTTTCGCCCATGATTTACGTATGTGCGGAATTTTCCGCTCCTACAGCCCCGAAGTTGGAAAGTTATCGGACTTGTACTGTACTTGTATGTAAAAAAGATACCGTCGGCTATTTCGAAATACATGCATGGCGAAATAGCCACTCTAATTATAAAATATGTACAATGAAAAAATTCATCAATTAAAAGAAATTGTTAATAATTTAAGCCAAATTAAAAAAGGTGTTGGGTTAGTGAAGGCCTACTACTCTAAATAACTCTGCCCGCGCGTTTCTGTACTGGACTCAGTATTGAGCAAGTTCTGGCAGGCGTACAAAATATTATGCATAGTTTATACATAGTCTGAAGTGTTGCTGAAGATCAAGTGACATGACAGGCGAATATGATGAATGAAAAGAATTTCAAAATTCTGTTAAAAATATATGCAGAACATACGAAAATTGTCAAAAACATCGGAAAATTACTTTTTTTATGATTTATTATATTCTGATTATAGAGTTTCCAAATATCCTTTAATTTTATATTAGGATACATTATATATAATTAAAAATTTTCCATAAGGACAACCGCAGGATTTCGCCGGGAGCGGGTGCTAATCGGAAAAATTGCACCCGCTTCCAGCGAAATCGCGTTAAAATTTCAGCCATAACCACGTCTCACAAACGTGAGATAGGTGGTTACAGTCTGTAAAGGAATCAATACGACGATCCAGCAAAAGCCTCGTGCACCCTAAGAACACGGAGTGACCCAAGGACAACCGCCTTCTGCATTTTTCCCGCAAGTGTTCTAGCATATCGTTGACACGCAGGGATGCTTTTTAGGCTATTAGCAAGCGAAATCTTGGCACCTCCAAGAGCGCCGATGATAAGGACGATCAGTTTAACAGAATATTCCGGGTACAATCGTTGCAACTTCCTTATAAGGTCTCGATACCTCACTTTCTTTTCATTCTCCTTGGCTATGATGTTTTTGTCAGCTGGTGCCGAAAATTCGATAACGAACATGGTTCGCTTATCGAATTCAAGAAGAACCATGTCAGGCCTCGAGTGAGCAACAGAAACAATTGTCGAGAATATAAAGTTCCAGTATATGCAGCACTTCCCATTCTCGACAATTGACTCAATTTCCCTAGGAGCATTTAGAGGAGCGATATTAAGGTGAATGCCGTAGGAGTGACATAAATGGTAATAAAGTACTCTTAGTGCCGCATTCTGCCTTTGAATGTAGGTCGTTCCCGCGTGTGTTGGACAACTAGATACTATGTGAGCTAAATGCTCGGGGTGTGCGTGGCACCCCCTGCAGCTATCATCGGGAATGTCTTGGCTCAAAATGTGGCGATAGTATGTTAAGGTGATAATGAAACCGTCTTGGCATGCAAAAATGAAACCCTCTGTAGCAGACTTCAATCCGGGCGATTTAAGGAAAGCAAACGTTAGCTCACAAGACATTGACTGATCCTTCAAATTTCTGTGGAAGATACCGTGCATCCTCTTATCGAGAAGCTGTTCACGAAAGTTTTTCTCTTGTGCTTTCTTAATCCGGGCTTTCAAAAGTGAGTACTCGAGATAGATTAGATTTGATGCATTTTGCTCACCCCTAATACTGAAGTCAAGTCCGAGTGTTTCAGCAGCCTCCTCCGCTGATGTACAGAAATGCTCCTTTGCCCACTTCCTCGTGATTCCTGGCCAAATGCTGATGGGTTGAAGAAAACTTCTTGCACCAGAAGGTTTTGATATAATCTGGTCCCGGTGCGGAATAGTTCTTCATCCCTCTTAATACTCTTTTCACCTCCTCGGTAGTGATGGGGTGGCATTCTTTATCAGGTGTTATGAGGGCAACACATAACTCCTTAAAGCTATTTATATTTTCTGAGTCTTCGTCCAGTCTATGCTGAACTTCGTAGACATCTCTCTAAAATACTTCGACCTCCTCTGGTTTGGGTGGGTGTTCGACAGTAACTGGAGGGTCTTGGAAGAGTCGAGAT
>NC_046661.1:2714361-2723133 GCF_010883055.1 Belonocnema kinseyi | reverse complement strand
ACCCCCAAGCGGAGGTGTGAAAACCGTGCCGAAAGCTGAATGGCACCTGGGTGAGGTGTCTAGAACGGTGACTCTGGGATACCGGGCGACCTCTCGGAGTACACAGCCTTATCCTTGCATGCGGGGCTCTACAAGGATGGACGAACCCCTTTCCCTAGCTTCTCGTGGGAACAACAATGACAAAACCGAACATAGTTGTAGTAAGTGCGGTTCAAAACAACAGAACACGCAGGGCTTCCGACAATGGGTCGGCCAGCAGTGCCGACCAATCTAGAGCTGTGGGAGCCAATGAAAATGGATTCAATGCGATGAATCGGCGGGATGTCGTGACCTTTGGATGGACGGAGCAACTGAATCACGAATTGCTAGACTGCTACGTTGCGAGTGTGGCCCGTGAACGGGGTTATATGGCACGGCTGGATGCTCTGTGGTGCGAGAAACACCCGGAGCTATCGTACTTTTCGCAGCAACGTCTGCGAAACCATTCTGAACTACTCCAAAAATGGGGCTATGTAAGCGAAACGCCTACTCTACCACAGCTAGAACAAGCCAGCAACAAAGAAAGAGAGGCGACACTAAGACCAACCGCGGACAGGCCTCCAATAGATGAAGAGCGATGCTTTACGACCCGGAAAAACATCAACACCAAGGTTTCTCTTAAGCCTAAAGATCTGGCTGAAGTGGATGACGAGCTTCGTGGACATTTTTCCGGTGAATCCGACCTTTGGGCTATCAATTATTGTGTGTATACTGCAGCGAGAGCTTTGGCCGATGCGAACCGTGAAACAAAACCAACGGCTGATCATAAGACCAAAAGACGAATGCATCAGCTTGCCATAAAAATAGGCTGGGCAAGACAGTACACGTCCCGCATTTAATGTGTGATTGACTACATCACATTTGGCAGGAATTTTACCGCCAAGATTCGAAAGTTCGCGCGCGAACTCCGGACCCGTTATCACACACCTAACAAGTCAAAGCTGCTGATTGTTGAGAGAATACGGATACTATCTGACGCTAAGAGAAGTCTAGAGCGGAGGGAGAGGTGGATCAGAGAAAATCAACGGTTTCTCTCTCACCTATCTCGACTCTTCCAAGACCCTCCAGTTACTGTCGAACACCCGCACAAGCCAGAGATGGTCGAAGTATTTTGAAAAGAAGTTGACGAAGTGCAGCATAGACTGGACGTAGACTCAAAAAATGTAAATAGCTTCAAGGAGCTGTGTGATGCCCTCATTACACCCGATGAAGAATGTCCACCCATCACGACCGAGGAGGTGAAGAAAGTATTAAGACGTATGAAGGACTCTTCCGCTCATTTGGCCCGCATTTTCCCCTCATATTTAAAATCGGAAGAGCAAATTCCGGAGTGGTTGGTGGAAGGGCGCACAATACTCCTGTCGAAAATAAGCAAGTTAGCTGACCCGAAGAATTACAGGCCAATCACTTGTCTGAACACACTGTATAAGATATTCACAGCTATTCTAAATGATAGGATTGTTCGGGCAATTGAACCTGTGTGGCAAGAAATGTATGAACAACGCGGCTCAGAAAAATGCGTAGCCGGATGTCGGGAGAACCTGCTCATCGATAGATGTGTCTGCATAGATGCAGCATTCTACCAGCGTGACCTATCGATGGCCTGGATTGATTATCGGAAAGCTTTCGATTCTACATCCCATAGACTTATCATTTGTCTTTTGGAAATCTTAAAGGTTCATCCTCAAATAGTTGGGTGCATAGAGAGATTAATGCCGCTTTGGAAAACTAGATTTACTATCTTATCTGGAAAAAATCGTGTGACAACTAACAAGGTCACGTTTCAGAGAAGTGTCTTTCAGGTCGACACCATGAGCCCACTCCTCTTTTGCCTTACATTATTGCCACTATCTCTAGCACTGCGCCATTCCGACGGGTACTTGTGCGGCAAACCTGCAGATCGAAAGTGCAAGGTCACTCATGTATTTTACATGGACGATCTTAAGATCTATGCTAAAAACAGAGAGCAACTGAATCTAGCTCTGGGGATTGTCGAACGATATACTAAAGAAATTGGAATGGAATTTGGGTTAGACAAATGCGCCAAGGTTTATTTCAAGCAAGGAAAACTTAATGGCATCCCTGAAGATCCTGAGCTAGTTGATAGAAGCGCCATACGACATCTTTGCGCTGGAGAGACTTATACATACCTGGGCGTGCCACAGAGCCGCATTCAGGATGTGACATCTATAAATGATACTCTCCGAAGCAGATACAAACGTCTCATCCGACAGATTTGGTCTTCCGAACTGTCGACGAGGAACAAAGTAGTTGCAACGAACATGCTTGTCGTCCCGGTACTACTCTATTCATTTGGAGTAGTTCCATGGACGAAGAACGATCTCAGATCTCTTGATATCGGGACAAGAAAGGTTATGCACATGAACAAAAGCATGCATCTTAAGTCTTCCGTTTTGCGACTGTACATCTCACGCTGTCAAGGGGGTCGCGGAATATTGAGTCTTGAATGTCTTCACAACAGGATTATTCTGGGTACAGCAAATAGAGTTGCAAATGGGAGAGACCCTCTTCTTAAAATGGTCAGGAATCACGAAGAAGTGGGCAAAGGAGCATTTCTATACAAAGCAGCGAACGAGGCTGCTGAAACAGTCGGACTTGACTTCAGTATTAGGGGTTAGCAAAATGCATCAAATCTAATCTATCTCGAGTACTCACTCCTGAAACCCCTTATTAAGAAAGCACAAGAGAAAAACTTTCGTGAACAGCTCCTCGATAAGAGGATGCACAGTATCTTCCACAGAAATGTGAAGGATCAGCCAATGTCTTGTGAGATAACATTTGCTTCGTTAAATCGCCCGGATTGAAGTCTGGTACAGAGGGTTTCATTTTTTCATGCCAAGAAGGTGTCATTTCCACCTTAAGATACCGTCGCCACATTTTGAGCCTAGACATTCCCGATGATAGCTGCAGGGCATGCCATGTACACCCCGAGCATTTAGCTCACATACTATCTAGTTGTCCAACTCATTCGGAAACAACCTACATCCAGAGGCACAATGCATTAACCTTAATACTACTCCTCTAAACGCTCCTAGGGAAATCGAGTCAATTGTCGAGAATGGGAAGTGCCGCATATACTGGAACTTTATATTCTCGACAATTGTTTTTGTTGCACACTCGAGGCCTTCTTCTTCTTGACTTCAAGAATCGAACCATATTCGTTATCGAATTTTCGGCACCAGCTGACAAAAACATCATAGTCAAGGAGAATGATAAGAAAGGGAGTTGCAACGATTTTACCCGGAATATTCTTTTAAACTAATCGTCCTTATCATCGGCGCTCTTGGGGGTGCGAAGCTTTCACTCGTTAATAGCCTGAAAAGCATCCCAGCGTGACAACAATATGCTAAAACGCTTGTGGGAAAAATGCAGAATGCGGTAGTTCTTGGATCGCTCCGTGTTCTCCGGTCGTGAAACATGGTTGGGGCTATAATTTTACCGCGATTTTGCTGGGAGCGGGTGCAATTTTTCAAATTAGCACCCGCTCCCGGTGAAATCCTGCGGTTTTCCTTACAACAAATTTTTCATATATTTGTGTTTTTGTGTGTATATATGCTTGTGCGTATTAGAATGCATAATTGCGATTAATTAAATTAATATATAACGTAATTACCGGATATTTTATTTAAAATATTACTCAAAAAGTGATCATTATTAACTTTTATTCAGAACCAACTGTAATAAATTAATTGATAATCATACTAAAATCGTCGTCAATATTGAATTAGCAATTTTAACCCGCATCATGAATATTTTCAACAATTATTTTCAATTTTTCCTTTATTATCCATTCTGGGTTTTTGTCATTTTAAAGTTAATATACGTAATATCTGTGATTTTTTTCTGTTAAAAATATCGTATTGTGATCATTTATATAGGCCCAAAGTTCATTGAAGCTATTCATTTAGGTTTATTTTCATATGTGCTACTAGGATCAATTAGACGTTAATCTCATTTTTTAATAGAAATAAAAATTATGTTCAAAATGCATTTAATTACTTGAAACTTTACAAATTTTGTATGGCATGATATAAATGAAAATTTGCATAAGTTCAATATAAACGTTTCTTGTGTAATCTTATGTAAAATTTAGAATTTTTTAAAATTGTAGAACCATTTATTTTATGAGGCTGATTCTAACATGTTTCAGTCAAAAGTTTTTAGCCAACAGATTTTGAAACAAGAACTTTGTTCGTGTTAGATATTACAATTTTCTGAAAATAAAAAACAATATTTAGCTAATGTTACATAATTAAAGTTAAGGCAGTAATTTTTTATTCCAAATTAAGGGTCTTCGGTCCATATATGTTAACTATATTTCACTATACTTAATAGACTACTTTTCAATTTAATAAATAAAACTTTATTTTAGACCCAGCTGTCCTTTTTATTGATTCGTAATGAATTGAATAAATCTCAATTTTCAATATACTGTTTTTTTGAATATCTTATTTTGCCAGGAAAAATATTCGAAAAAGTGACCTCGTTATATTTCAGGAAATACATTTTTAACGTTTGAAATAATTAAAAGAGAATTTTGAAACAAAAATTTTATAACCAAACTACCATTTTCATTCATTTGGTAAAGAGCGAGAAGAAAAGCAGCATGAAAAATTATCTCTTTCTGCTTAAACACGATATCAGTGATAATATATATTATATAACATTGAAAATCACTGTCTTAATTTTAATTATGTAAAATTATATAAATACATTTTTATTTATTTTCATAACAATTTAATCTTCAGCTCGAACAAAGTTCTTCGTTCAAGACTTCTTGTCAAAAGAAGTTCGCTAAATCAGTATAATTTTTAGAACAGAAGAACATTGATCGAAACATTGTTCTGAAATTTTAAAGGGCATTCGGAATTTTACACGCATTTATTTTCCGAAAAATCTTCTTCGGCGATGATTTGGATTATTATGCTGTTTTTATTTAGAATCCAATTGAACCATATACAATTTATCAAGGAATTTAGAAACAGTCTACATTCCTCATTTACAGACCGTTAAGGATTTATGTTTTTCCCAGGATGAAAAATTGCATCAGAAAACAAACTAAGATATCCTTTTATACTGTTACATCCCCTTACCAAAATTAAAATGTTCACTTGAGGCTACCTGTGTGCCCCTCACTGGATTCGAAGTTGTTTTAGGCCCTCGATGTTAGGTCCGCCATTAAATAATCCCTTTTGTCTGCCAACTTACCCATTTCCTCACTATTTCCTTTCATATTTCTCAATAAAAAATGCTAATAGGTCGACAAAATCCCTGTTATTGTAGCTGAAGAATTCGTAAAAATATGTGATAAATTTTCTGCTTTCAAAAGAATTATTTTTGTGAAAGTAACAACATTTTTTTGCCTTACAAAATCAACTTTTTGTATATAAGCACAAGACCATGTTTCAAGGGACTGTAATGTGGGCTAAAAGTGGAAAATTTTATGAAAAATCTGGAACTTCGTAGAATTATTGTAAGAGAATATTATTATATGCAATATTAAATTGATTTAAAAAATTATTTCTGTTAAATTTAAACGATTCATATATAATATTCAATATTCATACTAAATTAGATTAGACTTAACCTAATTTTGCATTATTAAAATGATTTTCTTGGACACATTCATATTTTTCAAATAGGAATTCATATCAGTTGAACGTAGTAATGGAATATCGATAAAAATAAATCTATATAAGGGAAACAAAATATCGATATTATCAATATATGGGATAAAAATTATCGGTTGTGTCGATATTTTCGATATTTTTACATTCTCATCAGAGAAGGTATTAGATTTATGTAAAATTTACTCCCCCCCGTTTTGTCAAATGTCCACGTTTAGAGATCTCCTGAATAAAAAAACAGGTTTTTACGAATGTCTAACTTTTCTGTATCAAAGAAGAGGAAAAATTTATTCTACTTATTTTTTCTCTTTGATAACAATAAAATTTACCAGAGTTATATCGCGTACAAAATTCCAAAAATCCCAGGAAAATTAACATTTTAAGCCAAAGAATGCCGACATGAAAAACAGGCAAGAAAAGAAAAATGTAGCATAACACAAAATTTTTTCAAAAAGCTAATAAGATTTTTAAGAGACTTACATAGAGTTACATAGTCACATTCTATGAAGATGCCTCAATATTTGACAATATTATATTTTAAAAATTTCTTTTAAGATTATAATTGTTTATATTATTAAAATTTTTTAAACAATTGCATTAATCAGGCAATCGTCAACAGAAAAATTCGTTTTTTGCTATGTCAACCTTTTTTAATTAGGAACTTCATGAAAACCTCAGCAAAATTCAAAACTTTTTTATCACTTTTTTATTTTTGTAAAAAAATCTATTAAACAAATGCAGACTTTTAATTGGGATCTTCATAATAAATTCAGCAACATCCATGATGAGTTAATGATTTTTATGATTTTTTAAAACAAATTCAATAAACAAATGCATTGTTCGAGCATCTGTGGACAGAAAAATTCGTTTTTTTTCCAATATCAGCCTTTTTAATTGAGAACTTTATGATGATTTCAGCAAAGCTCATAATTGGTTGATCAATTTTATATAGAAAAAAAATCTGTAGGCAAATGCCTTATTAATTCAGTTGTTTATTATATTTGCTTAAAGAAATCTGGCATTAAAAAATCGAATTTTTCTGCTGAAAAATGGCCCAAAATCCATATGCTTATTAAATTTGTTTAAAAAATCATAAGATTAATCGAAAATTATAAAATCTATGTAAATTATCAAGATAATGTAAAATAAAGTTCAAATTTTTTTTTAGCGATAATTTTAATATTTGTTTCTTATTTTGGATTAAATTTGATTCTGAGCTACCCTAAAAAATGTACGAGGTGTGTTTAAAAAATAATGTGACTTTGTGGTTTTCTCAAAAAAAAATTATTTATTCCTCAATATTTATGTTGTCCCCTTCAAAGTAATCCCCCTCAGATATAATACGCTTGTGCCAACGCTTTTTCCAATCATCGAAGTACTTCTGATAATCATTTTGTGGTATACCCTACCGAAAAGAATCTTTGAGTATATACTAAAAATTCTTTAGGTCAAAGAAGTTCAGAGAAATTCTTCGCAAGCACTCAGGTAGATATTTTTAAAGGTCCAGGAAGCTCGTTTAAATGGTCTGAAGGCTTTAAAATATCCTTTCCGAAATTGAAATAAGAATACGATCATAAATAACAAGCAGAGAGGCTATCTCAATAGAGTAGCCGACACTCAAGGGTCCTTTGTTTAGCTTTAGGATTAAAATTTAGAAGTAGATTTTTTTTAATTTCATAGTTAACAGTCTAAAACATAATAATTCGGAATCTACGGGTTTCCATGACTTCAGATATTTAACTTTTTTTTAATGCTTAAAATTGGAATTAATAGAACGTTTCTCGTAAATGGAATGAGATACGCCAAAAAAGACAACATTTTTGAAATCAACTAGAAAATTGTATACCAGTATATAGGTTATAATTATAAATAAGTATAAAGAGAAAATTCATCAATTAAAAAAAAGTGTTAATAATTTGAAGAGAAATTTAAAAAGGGAGAGTGGATTAGCGACGACCAACTACTGTAAATAACTCTGTCCGCCCGGTACGTGACGAATACAAAAGGAACATTATATTACCGTCGCACCACGAAGAAAATCGCCGAGCACACCAAACCCTTCTAACCTTTGACGCCTCTGCCAGAAAAACAACACGAGCTATATAGTAGAAACTGTGAACATATGATCGTGACGAGTGTACCAACACAATAAAACAAAAGTTTTAAAACTTGAATGTACGTAGCCCACGAAAATTGAAAAGTCACCTTACTTTTTGAACACAACTCGTACATAGTTTCCGTAAGTTTATATTATTACAATTCATAATATGCATACACGGAAAAAAAATTCTTGAGGCGACCGAGTGAATCGAGAATATATTAAACTCAAAGAATGTGTACGCTTGGATTAGGTAAAACGTTTAGTTAGAAGAGTTACACATTTAGTTACTTTATGTAAATTGTTCTCGTAAATCAGGAATTTGTACAAAATTGCTAAGTTCGAAAGTTTATTATTTTCGACAGATTATGTATAATTGTATTATCTTAAGATTAGAAAAAAATTTAGTTGTTATAGAAATATATTGAATTACAGTAGCCAATTTTTCGTCTGGTATCGCGAAAATGAATTTCCCTGAAATCGGTGTAATGCATTTGAAAGTCAAGTTTGTTGTTTTTATCGCGTTTCTTGATATTTCAATATAGTTATCGCCTATAATCGAAACAAATGTAAATTATTACTACTGCATCATAAACTCCATTTAATATTAACAATCGCACACATTTAAGTGGTAAAAAGCGTTTAATTGTCCAAAGTAAATCTCAACTGTCACTGCTCCCGATTAGACCGTCGCCATTTTATTTCGCTCTCCCATAATGAACCGGCGCTCTTCCGATAATTGTTTCAGACACCTATTCTTAATATCCCTGTCGCAGCTCACTTTTTTACCGTGTAGGTATTGAAAAAAAGTATTCTTGACTATTATTATTATTATTATTATTATATTATATTATGTTATTATATATTATTCAGGCACACACAAACATATATATAACCATTCGGTTCGGTTTTGATTCCTCTAGAATCAAACCGAAGGGCCTATGACAAAGCCACCGAACGCGTCCTCGGGTTGCGGATAGAGGGTCC
>NC_046661.1:2712854-2714261 GCF_010883055.1 Belonocnema kinseyi | reverse complement strand
TTGGGTGCATAGAGAGATTGATGCCGCTTTGGAAAACCAGATTTACTATCTCATCTGGCAAAAATCGTGTGACAACTAACAAGGTCACGTTTCAGAGAGGTTCCTTTCAGGGCGACACCATGAGCCCACTCCTCTTTTGCCTTACATTATTGCCACTATCTCTAGCACTTCGTTATTCCGACGGGTACTTGTGCGGCAAACCTGCAGATCGAATGTACAAGGTCACTAATGTATTTTAGATGGACGATCTTAAGATCTATGCTAAAAACAGAGAGCAACTGCATCTAGCTATGGGGATTGTCGAACGATATACTAAGGAAATTGGAATGGAATTTGGGTTAGACAAATGCGCCAAGGTTTATTTGAAGCGAGGAAAACTTAATGGCATCCCTGAAGATCCTGAGCTCGTTGATAGAAGTGCCATACGACACCTTTGCGCTGGAGAGACTTATACATACCTGGGCGTGCCACAGAGCCGCATTCAGGATGTGACATATATAAAGGATACTCACCGAAGCAGATACAAACGTCTCATCCGACAGATTTGGTCTTCCGAACTGTCGGCGAGAAACAAAGTATCTGCAACGAACATGCTTGCCGTCCCTGTACTACTCTATTCATTTGGAGTAGTTCCATGGACGAAGAACGAGCTCAGATCTCTTGATATCGGGACAAGAAAGGTAATGCACATGAACAAAAGCATGCATCTTGAGTCTTCCGTTCCGCGACTGTACATCTCACGCCGTCAAGGGGATCGCGGAATATTGAGTCTTGAATCTCTTCACCACAGGATTATTCTGGGTACAGCACATAGAGTTGCAAATGGAAGAGACCCTCTTCTTAAAATGGTCAGGAATCACGAAAAAGTGGGCAAAGGAGCATTTCTGTACAAAGCAGCGGAGGAGGCTGCTGAAACACTCAGACTTGACTTCAGTATTAGGGGTAAGCAAAATGCATCAAATCTAATCTATCTATAGTACTCACTCCTGAAAGCCCGGATTCAGAAAGCACAAGAGAAAAACTTTCGTGGACAGCTCCTCGATAAGAGGATGCACGGTATCTTCCACAGAAATTTGAAGGACCAGTCAATGTCTTGTGAGCTAACGTTTGCTTCGTTAAATCGCCCGGATTGAAGTCTGGTACAGAAGGTTTCATTTTTTCATGCCAAGACGGTGTCATTTCCACCTTAACATACCGTCGCCACATTTTGAGCCAAGACATTCCCGATGATAGCAGCAGGGCGTGCCATGCACACCCCGAGCATTTAACTCACATACTATCTAGTTGTCCAACGCACGCGGGAATGACCTATATTCAAAGGCACAATGCGGCACTAAGTGTACTTTATTACCATCTCTGTCACTCCTACGGCATTCACCTTAATATCGCTCCTCTAAATGCTCCTAG
>NC_046661.1:2704769-2712754 GCF_010883055.1 Belonocnema kinseyi | reverse complement strand
CTTCGAGAAGCGAACCATGTTCGTTATCGAATTTTCGGCACCAGCTGACAAAAACATCATAGCCAAGGAGAATGAAAAGAAAGAGAGGTATCGAGATCTTATTAGGGAGTTGCAACGATTGTACCCGGAAAAGTTTTTTTGGAATCCTGGCTCCAAATTTTGATTATGTCGAAAAAAAGTTACGGCAAATTCAGCACAACTTATATTTTTTTGAAAGAAGAGAACAAAATGGCGGTGCTGGCCCTCACATGTTTTTTTGGAATTCTGGCACAAATTTTGATTTTTTAGAAAAAAAAGTTGAGGCAAAATTCAGCACAAGCCTAGCACAATTCAACACAAACCTAGCACAATTCAGTACAACTTTTTTTTTGAAAAAAAATGGCGGTGCTAGCCCGAAAAAAGTTTTTTTGTTTAGTTTTGGCTCCAATTTTGCTTTTTTCCAAAAAAAATTTACAGCACAATTCAGCACAACTTTTATTTGTTTGAAAATAAGAAATGGCGGCGCCAACTTCTTGGACATAACGGACGTCCCTGCATACTTTTGCGTGGGATAATTCAAAAAACCTTTTTATTTTGCAAAATTTTATTATTTTGCATGGTGCTTGGGAATTAGTATCGATTTTATCAGTGTTAGATTCGCCCAGCTTTTTTCAAGATTAATCAATATTTTGCTTTTAAAATCTAAGGAATGATATTAAACATGCTAATAGACGTCCCTGCACACTTTTTTGTGGGGTTATTCCAGAAAATTTTGATTTTGCTAAAAACGTGTGCGTATATTTCGAGGTTATGTGTGTTACAATTCTCTCCCATAATTATTTCAGAGTGCTTACCGGCAGCATCGGTACGACAGAGAACTACATTATCGGAATGAGAGAGAGCCGAAAAATGACCCTAACCTCAAAATAATGCATATGCATCAAATTTTAGTTAGCATAATAAATTTTTTTGTTATTATTCCACAAAAAAGAGTCCAGGGACGTCCGTTATGGTATTCTATAGCATCCACGAATTCAGTTTAAAAAAATTTTCATTTGTGTGGAAAAAATCTGGGGGAACTGTACCTGATTGACCACACGACGAAGTACTACACCCCCTTAAGAGTTATTAAAATATTTTTCCATTCTCCGAGGGTTCTGGCTCGTTCGATAGTTTGGTTTTCCGGAAAGTGTTGAGCAGTAATTGATCTGTGTGATTCTCTGACAATTTCTCTCTTTTCACGTGTATCTTATCTTATATAGCGCGTGTATCTTATCTAACATGTTCAGCTACTCGGTCTCATTAATTTGAGGTAACTTATGTATAAATGTTTCTTCAATTCCTTTCCGTTCATTAGGTATGGTTCGCCACAGCTTTCCACCTGCGTTATGTTGCACATTTTCTCTACTGGGTGTCCCATTAGTAATCAATTTTTTATATTCTTGGTGCAATTTTTCTCTTCCATCTATTAACCCTTCGTCATCCGAGATGAGCAGATCTGCATCCATGCGACAGCCGAAAGAACTTGTTGCCGGTTGTGGTAACACATTTTCCTCCCTGGACATACTCGCTGTTTCTTGTCCTGTTAATTCCTCCCCTCTTTTCACGTCCAGCTCAACTTCTTTAGGTGTATTTTGCAGAGAATATTTTTGCATTTCATTTAGTTGAATTGTGAATAGTCTAGATAAACAATCTGTGGCTTTATTCTCCTTTCCTTTCACGTCTTAGACAGTGTAACGATATTCCTCCAGACCTGATCTCCATATTAGCAATCGTGATGAGGAATCTTTCACGTTGTGTGGCCATATTAATGCCCGATGGTCCGTTTGGATTGTAAACTTTCTTCAAAGAAAGTACTGTCTTAACCTTTTTCATGTCCAAACTATTGATAATAGTTCATTCTCCGTTGTATTATAATTCAACTTGACATTATATGACCGTCCCATGAATTCTCAGTGCCATTTAGGGGCTGAAAATCAACGCAAATAGCCACTGAAGCGTCACTGGCGGCACAGTGTCGTTCATCAGTTCTTTTTCAATGCTTTTTCATCGGCAGGATGTAGTGGTGTAGTGTACAAGTTATAAATAACTTATACACTAATATAATATTTTAAAGTTGAATTCAATAATGTTTTCTGTTTTTGCGTATCTCATTTTATTTACAATATACGTTATATTCATTTCAATTTGAAACATCTAAATAAAAAAGTTAGATATCTGAAATAATCGAAACCAGTAGAGATGTAACTAAGGTGCCCGGTCCCTGGCTTACTAAAGACACGCACTCGTTACGCAACATACACGAATCGCTTATCATTCGCTATATTCATATCCTGCGTATCCTCAAAGTTCCTAGTTCCATCAGATGTGAAACCTGTAATCGCAACTCACCAGCTTCTTCGACAGTGTCTACGCCAAACAGAATTTCATCAACATACACATTGTTTTCTAAAACAGCCTTTTCTTTAGGAAAAACAGATCCTTCATCATTAGCCAATCGTTTGACAACCCTATTGGCCAGGACGGACCATACTGTTTCATATGTGACAGTAGTCAATCGCCAGGCTTCGAATTTACCTTCTGGTGAATTCCATAAGATGCGCTGGTAATCCCAGTCGCGTGCATCTAATTTAATGCGTAGAAACATTTTCTCAACGTCGGCTACGAAGACAATCGCTATCTAAGCTAGTTGATACTAGTAATTTCATAGCAAATCTGTATTATCATCAGAGTAGTTACTATTGATCAGTATAGATGTCACTCCACCATCTGTGGAAATAGAAATCAAAACTATCGATCAAGTTAATAGATTCCCAGTGGAGCGATTGTTAGAGCATTTTTCTCATAAAAATATCATTTTTAAATTTTTTAGTTCAGGTGAAGTGACGCCGATATTTATTGATAGTAACTGCTCTGATGAGAATTCAGATTTGGTAAAAAATTACTTCCATCGCCTTGCTTGAGATAGCATATATTTATAGAATAAGATTTTCTTTCAATTTCTCTGATAGCTTAATTTGGAAAGCACGCAACCGGCAATCGGAAGTTCTGTGGTTCGATTCCCAGTAGAGCGGTTGTTTAAGGATATTTTTAAAGAAAAATACAATCTTAAAAATATATTTTCGCAACAGCCATTATGAATTCTCGCATTTTATTTGTCGCCCGCCATGATAAATTGACAGAGGTACAATGATACGGCGGAACAAATTAAATTTATTAAATTCTGCGGAGATTTGACCTTAGAATTTAATTAACTCATTTAGAGACAATCTTGTATATTTTCGCGATGAAAATTATTTTGTTTTGTTTACGAGGTTATAGTTCATAACAGTTTTCAACAGAGGTGGCGGAACATGTATGGTGTGAATGGAATACTCTATACATGGCAAGTTTCTAAATATGGAACTCCACACATAGGAGTCGTTGTAGTATTTATATTAATTAACAATTTCATTTCTCGAAGCACAAAACGAAGTGCAGTTTTCGCAATACACCAAACTCTCGCGTTGAGTCACCCCGTTCTTAGCCTTCCTAGAACTGCCCCTGAAACCATTCCAAGGCTATTTGAAGGCAACCACCACCGACACTGGACTGAAAGCAAGAGTTTGGTGTATTATGATTAAACAATGCCCCCGGGCATCAAAACTCCATACATGGGGTGAAAATGTTCCGCCGCCACTGATTTTCAAGGACAGCACCAAACAAATCAAGTTGTGTCTGTTTATTTTGATAGCCTCGAACTGCTCATTGAATGAGAAAAATATACAAAAAAGTGCATGAATCCAAGATAGACATGATTGCTGTACAGTCAGCAATGAACGGCAAAGTACTTTATATTGTCGACGTAGTCGAAAATTTAAAAAAATTTACAACAAATTGGAAGCTGTGAGCAAAGATATTGGTTATAGCTGGAAGTTTGTATTATTATGAATCATTAAGCTCGTGCTGGGTGTCTAGCGAACTGTGAATTCGGGAATATCGTCTGAAAAAATGACACTTAACAACTTGTCGGAGCATCTAGGGTGCATATTTGTGGCCGTGCATAAATATCTTAGTCTTGAATGGGAGGAGGGGGGGGGGCGGTTGAGGCCACAGTTTATTCTATGCTGTTTTATACGTGATATAACTTCTATTAAAACTTCATCTTCTTATAGGTTAAACGTTCAATTTCTTAGTTGCAATTTCAAATACTTTAATCAAAATTCATTTATTGGAATTTAACTTTAACTTCTATTTATTTATCCAGAATTCTTTTAAATTGTTTTGAACTAACTGGATTTTTTCTAATTCACTCAAATTCTTCTAAATGTACTTAATTTGATGATTTTTTTATTCAAAAGAGTTTTTATTTAAATCATCCTTGAAATCAATTAATAAAATGATCAAAGGACTAAAAAATGTGTATTTATTTATTTAAATTCCTGGCATTTTCAAGTGCTTTAAGAAATTTCAAAGTATTCGCCATTTTTGTAAGGTTAATCGATATTTAATTATGGTCTATACGTATCTTTGAATCGTTTTTAAGTGTTTTGAAATATTGTACATTATTTTAAAAGTCTCCGAGAAAATTTGTATAGATCTCAATAATCTAAAGGGATTTTAAAGAGTTTGAAATATTGTAGGATAAAGAGTTTTTCAGCATTTCTGGATATCAGGAAAGATTTTACTGGACCCATAAGATTTTAAAAGATTGCTTGCAATGTATTTGGAATTCGCCCTAAACTTTTATTATTTTTATCCTAAATTATTACTTCCCGTAATTTAATTTTTGGAGCTACAAAAGAAGTTTACAAATCGTCAGGGGGGTTTCTTCAGAAACGCTGGAAAGTATAAAGATAGAAGATTTGACAAGTCGGCTTAAAAAATCCAAAGATGACTTCTTTAAATATTATTGAACAATTCTATTTGAAAATATTTTTCGTACTTTGCTCCACATTCAATTATTTTTCAAATAAACTAAATTTTTGCTCCGTTCTAATATTATCATGTATTGTAAAATCCTTTGGAATTGATGGTTACTAGACAAAAATGTATCACTTTGTCAAACAATATGTGGAACAGATAAAAATATTTTTTAATATGGCAAGAGTGACATTTTACGATTTATTTCATTTTATTTTTAGTGTTTCAAAACATCCTCTCATTACACAGTATGAAAAGTTAGTGTCAGGTGCTATTGGACTTTCATCAAAAATATTACGCAAAAATGGTGATCATCATTAACTGTTATTGGGAATCAATGTTAATACATAGATGTGTAAACATGCTATAATTTTCATAAGTACAGAATTAACAATTATTTCCCGCATTATGAAGACACTGGAAACTGGAGGAATGTCGCACGGCTTCGAGCACTGCTTGCAGTCGCCTTCGCCGCACCGGGATAATTTCCGTCAAGAATGATAATTTGGTCCTTTGAACAACGAATTTTGTAAACAATTGTAATTTTTACTTTAGGACAGGCACTTTATGCAAAGAGTCCGAGAGCTGACTTTGAAACAGGGAGTTTTCTAAAAGAATTCTAATTTCGAGATAGAAGTTCCTTAAGCCCATGTGATGAGTATAACAGCTGATCAAGTCAGCCCTAAGATCAATATTTTTTCACTCATATTGAAAAATAAAAATTTAAATAACGCGGAAATTTTTTTCGGGAAATGTTAATAAATATTAAAGGATTGTTTGTGGCCTTGCAAAGAGTTAGAGAAAGAAAAAAGTTAATTTATGAAAATAATGATTACCGACGGACAGATTTAGGTTTTACAGCAGAAGTTTAACTTTTAACTTTCTCTGACGATAATCATGCAATCTGTTTTACCCACAGACCCCTAGAAGTTCGAAGTTGTCTATTCACTGCGCTAGTGCTGCCTTGACACAGCTGATACCAGAATGATACGTATCTCAGACCAAATATGTTTATTTGCATGTCATGTACAAACATTAATTTTTGCATTATGTGTGCATAATGTTCGTGAGCGATTTTTGTCGTTTTGCCCCAATTTCATAAACATAAACCTCATAACTAGCCCATTGACAACATTGCAAATTTCTTGCAGGGTTTAGCGACAGCATGGTCGGTATTTCTCCAACATAGTAATTATAAAAAAACTTTTTTCAATATTCTAATTATTTAGGATCAGAGACACATTCTTGCATGCCTTCTATTTATCGTTCCAAATTTTTAACACGATATCTCATTACATGTGGACGTAAGTTGGGAAAGAAAACTTCCATTGGTGTTTTCTTCAC
The DNA here is from genome assembly GCF_010883055.1 of Belonocnema kinseyi. Taxonomy (NCBI): domain Eukaryota; kingdom Metazoa; phylum Arthropoda; class Insecta; order Hymenoptera; family Cynipidae; genus Belonocnema; species Belonocnema kinseyi. The sequence continues at coordinate 2,706,529 of NC_046661.1, read as the reverse complement.
AAAAAGAAATTTCTCAAAATTTCCACCGGAACAAAGCAAAGACATGGACCTTATTACCTCCTCCCCCACCCGCCTAAACGTATCACGTATTTTGCGAATGCCCCTAAATGTTGAAACAAACTCTTGAATTTTCAACCAAAGCAATTAATTATCTAACGAAAAGGAAGAATCTTCAACAAACTACATCAATTTTCAACCAAATAGTTAAATTTGTTAACTCAAGAAATACACTTTCGCCAGATCAATTTCCTGCCAAATTGTTGAATTTCGAAGGAAAAAAGACAAATAAACAGTTACATTTTCTGTTTCGCCATTTCAAAATGGCGTCTTAATGGCAAAATTTTTGTGAAAACATTCATGAATTTTTTTACAATAAACGATGTGCTTTTCGGAAAAATCATCAAGAATAAAAAGTTCTTGTAATCAGCCAAGGAATATACCTAAATTTTTTCGAAGCGTTTTGAGCAAAATTTTGGATTTTGCATATGAACATTTTTTGCAAAATTCAAAATTTTGCTCAAAACGCTTCGGAAAAATTCAGACGTATTCCTCGGCTGATTACAAGAACTTTCTATTCTTGACAAATTTTACGAAAAGCGCATAGTTTTTCAATAAAAAATTTCCAATGACTCCGTAACCTTTATTGCACTCTGACATCAAACCACACCTTCACCGCATTGTCATCCTGGGAATTTTCGAGTACACCCAGCAAAAAAAATGCCAAAGCGTAAAGCCTCAAAAATTGCAAACAAACTCCGAATCGGAATGGGATTCCGATGAAAATGATGAACGTATCATCATACCTAATCCAGATTACTCTGGCTCTGATGGAGATGATTCATCAGATGACGAGAATTCGGGATCGGAATTTCCCAGACCGAATTTTAAAATTTTTTCACGAATAATAGAATGATCAATTACAAATGCTACCGTAATTTGGAAAATTTGCAACAAGAATAATATAGCTAAATTGAAAACGAAAGATTTCAATCCGTTGGAATCATTTTGATCCTGCTGTTTCAGAATGTAATTTTGAGAAACAATGTAAGCAGCAATACATGTTGCAATCAATGCAAAATCTAGTAGTCCTCTGGCGACATTGTTCATTATTGCATAATGCTCTTGTTCGTGATTCGTATCTGTGAGTTTCGAAATCACCTAGTTTTGATTGCGATTCGGAAATTCCGATCCCGAATTCTCGTCATCTGATGTATCATCTCCATCAGAGCCAGAGTAATCTGGATTAGGTATGATGATACGTTCATCATTTTCATCGGAATCCCATTCCGATTCGGAGTTTGTTGCAATTTTTGAAGCTTTACGCTTTGGCATTTTTTTTTGCTGGGTGTACTCGAAAATTCCCAGGATGACAATGCGGTGAAGGTGTGGTTTGAAGTCAGAGTGCAATAAAGGTTACGGAGTCGTTGGAAATTTTTTATTGAAAAACTATGCGCTTTTCGAAAAATTTGTCAAGAATAAAAAGTTCTTGTAATCAGCGGAGGAATATGCCTGAATTTTTCCGGAGCGTTTTGAGCAAAATTTTGAATTTTGCAAAAATTGTTCAGATGCAAAATCCAAAATTTTGCTCAAAACGCTTCGGAAAAATTCAGGCGTATTCCTCGGCTGATTACAAGAACTTTTTATTCTTGACAAATTTTACGAAAAGCGCATCGTTTATTGTAAAAAAATTCATGAATGTTTTCACAAAAATTTTGCCATTAAGACGCCATTTTGAAAATACTAAAACGAAAAATCGATCT
>NC_046661.1:2694568-2704669 GCF_010883055.1 Belonocnema kinseyi | reverse complement strand
ATATGTGTCTCAATTTTTTCTAGTGTCGAATAGTCTTAGTTATTGGCCGTTGAAAAGCAGTGTACCGGTAGTGGCGTTTTGGCCGTTTAAGGGTTAATTTGAACGAAGCTTACGAAAATTGACGATAATTCAATGAAATGCATAAAAATAAAGTTGAATTAAAAACAGGTAAGGATAAACTAATAGAAATTCAAGTTCAATTCCCAAAGATCATGTTATATCTCTTGAAATCTTGGAAACCCTGCGAAATACCTCACTTCTCTTGAATAAATTCTTTTAAATTCACTGGAATGTTATTAATAGAATAGGACCACTATGGGGAATTTGGATTGGGGGTAGGGGGAGGAGCCTGCACTATGTGGAATTTGGAGTGGGGGTAAGAGAGAGGAGCCTGTACTGTGGGGAATTCGGAGTGGGGGGTCTGTACTATGGGGAATTTTAAGTAGGGGGAGAAGGAGGGGTCTGTAATATGGGGAAGTGGGGGAAATCCGCCATGACAGGTACTATGGGGAGTTGAGAGTGGGGGGAAATCCACCATGACAGGTTCTCTGGAGAATTTGTAGTGGGGATTGACCTGTACCATAAAAAATTTTCAAAAAATTTTTGAATTTTCAAATTTTTTTTTTGAATTTCAAAATTTCAAAATTATACTAGTTTTTAAAAACTTCATCAACTCAAGTAATTTTAGAAATTTTTAAATTTGAATAATGATAAAAAAACCTTATCAGGTTTACCAATTTTTGAAAATTTTCCTATTTTTAATTTTTTTTTTAAATTACAAAATTTTCGAAATTTTACTTATTTCCAAAAAACTTAATCAACGTTGCTTATTTTCAAAATTATATTATTTTTTAAAAATTGTAGTCATTTTTTCAAAATGTTTCTAACTTAACTTTTTAAACGAAATTTTAATAAATAGTTAAAGATAAAAGGACAGGTGATTTAGTTAAAACGTATTTTTCCTGGTTACATTTGTTTTTATTTTATTTTTACTAAACAATTACATGTATGTTCTTAATTCTAGCGATATAAATATATGTACTAACAGAAAATGTAATTACTCTGTTATCAAGTATTTTACTGTTGCTGCGACATAGGATGCATACATACTAGTTATTTCCAAAACTCTCTGTCAAAATGTACTTATGTGTCTCATCTATTAGGAGATTTAAACACTTTTCGATATCAGCAACATGTCTTTGTGGTCTTCGTAAACATTCATTGACACAATCAACAATCTGCTTCAGTCCATCAAAAGTAGTTTTCTGCATCACTATAGTCGGTCTGTATTCCTTAGTCCTTTTTTTTCACTCTCCCCCGTGGTGGGTTCCTCTTTATCTCCAGGAATGTCAAAGACGATCGCCCTGCAGCCATTGGAAGTGGTGAAAACCATGCTGAATTTACCCAATTCCACAGGTTTCGTGTAACCGTAACCCGTCTCGAAGAAGTCTGATATATAGTCCATGTTATTTAACAAGCATGCCCAAGATGCCGAGTCGAGAGAAATGCCCTTCAAAGTCGAGTTGACTAGTTTTATGACGGGATCGAGGTTCCCACTCGGCAGCAACTCAAGTCCCATGAAAAGTTGCTTTATGCAGGAGTTATTCACAGAGTAGAGTGAAGCCATTAGTCATTAACAGGATTGCGTGCGACCTCGCCAACAGGTACTCCAGGTAAACGTTGTTTCAAGGCAGACCGTACACCTTCTGTGTCCATTGAGACTGTAAATGAATCCATGACTGCAGCGGCGTGGATATCGGTAGTAGCAGCGTTGGGTGTTATGTTGTCAGACATGGTATCCTGTATGGTCTTAGGATTGAAACTAGACTGAGTGCTGAGTAGAGCTTCCACCCGCTTTCATACATCCTTGGACCTTTGTTCCTCCCCACCATATATGACGATGACTCATACCGGATAAACCGGTTTCTCCCACTCGTCGAAAGCATTATCGTGGGAAAATTAAAAAAAAATTGTCAGAAAAGTGGTAAAAAGAATAGAGTGCACTTAGAAGTTTATTTATTCCGGGGAAAATCTATAAATTTTGAAAAGGTTTCTAAATTCTTTGTAAAGTACCTGAGTTCGCTCTTCTTAAGCGAAAAGGGTCAGTTTAACTGTCACCGAAAGGGTAACTTTATGTACTTTTTAAGGGAAGAGTATATTTGAAAACGTAATAAATAATCAAGCATGTCTACGATGAAAAAAAGTTTTCATCAAAAGCGCAGGTGCTAGTCATAAATTAGAAAATCGAAGATCTTGCTGGTAAAGTATAGTACCCGTAACTAATATTCAAAAGATTCAGAAGTTCATACTTTAAATTGAGATTTATAAATAAGAGTATGTGTACTGGAAGGAAAACCTTTTTTCCGAGGAATCTTGCGTGTCAATCGGATTACACCATAACCATTTTTTGTTTTTTTTCGTAGACCCTTGTAAGATGTCAGGTTTTACGTTGTCAATTTCTACTTTTGTCCAGGGAAATATTGACCGTAACTCTTTTTCTATATCATGTCTGCAATACCCTCCAAAACCAGTGACATGTATTACTAAGCGTAACGAATATTTAAAAGGTTTCACCTGATTTAAGTAGCAGACATGATGGTGAGGCCGATGTGATGGATGACCATAATAATGATGACAAGAACGAAAATGAGAACGTGATAGATGATTACGATGGGGATGGCTGTCAGAAGACTAGAGATGAACATATGAGGGAAGATCATCTATATGTGAATGGTAAGTTTGAGAAGGTTTAAAATCTTTTCTTCAATGTTACATTCATTCCTCAGTTTATTATTATCATTATTATTATTATTGTTATTATTATTAAAAAACAAATTTCAGTTGAGTGATTTTTAAAAAAGTTTTAAAATCACTAGAATTGGTTTTTATATTTTCAAAAATATGTTTTTCACCTATTTAAATTAAAGCAGACTAAAAAATATATGAAAAGTGTTTTTACGATTGTTTTGTAAAGTGTGAAACAAAGATTAAATACAAAAAACAAATATTCATAAAAACAAAGCTTTTTAGATAGAATTTCCATCTTATACAGTGAAAACACACATTTTCCAACAACAAAAAAATGTAATTTTCGATGCATTATTAGCTTGAATAATCTTTAATTAATGTATGTAGTGACAAATTTTTGGCAGTTTATGCAGAGAATATAATTAATACGTGAATGGAAGTGAAATACGAATTCTAACCTAACTTTTAGATCAACTTTTTAAATAGCAAATATTTCATGCATAAATTAATAAAAATTCACTTTGAGGTCATTTTTTCTTTAAAATAAGTTCATTTAAGTTTAATATCTATTAAAAAAATCACAGTAAATAACACAATAATGTTTTTATTCAGAAAAATATTTCTATTGATAATGTTTTTTTCACTGTATAAGATGTAAATTCTATCTAAAAGCCTTCTATTATGATCAAGACTCACTTTTAGTATCCAATAAATACTTTAAACTTGAAAAAAATTCTCTAAAACACTTTTATGTGTAAATTAAATTTCATCTTTGAAGTCTGACCTATTCTTTCTAGTTCGAACATTTCACTAGGTGACGTATCGCAGTTTAGCCATTCACAATACTATTTGAATTTTTGCAGGAAGGGGGAAATCCGTTTGGTTAGACACTTTTGCGGGAGTTCCTCAGTTCTTTTAAAATATTTTTTCTAATAAAAACAATGACGTGATCCATCGAATTTTTAAATGCACTCAAATGCACAGAATTTTATACAGTATTAGAAAACATATTATCTGAAATTCATCCAGCAACCTCATTCATTTTTTAACTTTAACTTTAATATAATTAAATGTCTAAAGTCTATTTTCTGTTGTTTATTGAGATACATGTAATTTTCAGAAGTTATAATCGAAATTAAATATTGAATTACATGGTAAAATTTTTAATCAGTAAAGATTGATTTATCAGTAAATAAATATGTTTTGGTATTTTAATTATAATAAAGTACCAAAGTGCTCTGCAAATAAAATTTTTTTGAATTGTAATTTTCGAAAAAATTCGATGTAAAGAATATCATTTGACTGAAATAAACTTTAAAAATATAATCTGGATATCCATGGATAAATTAAAAATATTTATCTTACGGAGCCCCCCAGTTTGGTTTCCCATTTTTCCAAGAATCACAATTTTAATCTAATAATTTTGTTCTTTACAGAAGATGGCAAGTTTGAAAACAGTGTTCAGGCTCATAATACAACTGATCATTTTGAAATTAAAATGGAAGCGGAGAACAGTGAAGAAGGTAATTGTGACTTATAAATTTGTCCTGGTTTTTAAAAAGATGTTCGTACACCTTTGAAAATTATTCTTTTAATTATTCAAAATTTTTTTCTGGAAACCGAAATGGAAGAAGAAACAGAGGAAGAGGTGAATGAAGATACCGAAGGTGCGTATGGGGATGATATTGATGTCGAGACTTGTGAGGGCGATGATACGGAGGAGATTGACGTTGAGGCTTGCGATGAGAACGAGATAAAGGTGGATGAGAGGAGTGCAGCCATGGACGAGATTTACCAAACACAGCTGCAAGGGCATCAGCAGATGCAACACCAGAATTTACTGGATTATCAGCTGCAGCAGAGACACTTAATCGAAGACCAGGTTCTCAATGAGTTTCATCAGCAGCATTTCTTGTATCCAGAGTCGTTGAATCAGCATATACAAATTGGTGGTGCACAAACAGGTAGGAGAGAGAGCTTTTTTGATATTAAATGTGATAGGTCTCGCTATTTTGAAAAATTCCTTACGAATGGTCGAGAAATTCCAATTCAGTTAGTGGAGCCTTCAGAGGCTGAAAATTCTATTAATTATTTAAAAAAAACGTTTATTGCTATTTTTAAATACTTGATGGATTTTATCGATAGTTCTGATGATTATGTTAGTATAAAAATTAACTCAGACTTTTTTACTAAAGGAGCTGGTGGTTTGTCCTTTTGCCCAGCACGTGACTTAAGTTTCGCTGTACTTTGGGATCTTATTTTTAAAATTATTCAAAGTAATGAAGAGTTCAAACTAGATAATTCCTTTGTTATTACTTTAAATACAGTGAAAGATATACGTGGTGCTGGTCAAAAGGCACTGACACACGAGGATATTAAAAAAAAGTCAATTTTGAAAATCCGAAATAGTGATAATCTATGTCTTCCGCGTTCTATTGTGACTGCATGTATATACAAAGAGCGAGGTACAATTCGCAGCGGGTTGTTACATACACAATGGGAAAGAGTCAGGTTATCGAAGGGAAAATTACAGAGTGAACTAGCTACTGAGCTAGTTCGTAAGGTGGGTGTGACGATGCCTGAATCCGGTTGCGGAATATATTAGCTGAAGATTATTCAAAATTACCTCCTGCGTGAAAGAATCGCGTTAGTTCTTTTTGATTCTAATAATTTTTGCATGGGTAAGACTCCACCACTACATGACGGAACCACGTTGAATACAGATATAGGGCAAACGGTGCGATATAGTGTTTATATAATGTTCTATCCGAATAAGAATCACTTTGAGTCAATTTTATGTTTAAAAGCAGCCGCTGGTAACCGAGAGTTTTGCATCCCATGCAATACGAGTTATGCCAATCCAGCCACTCATCGATGTACAAATAAATGTAGCTCGTGTTTGTCAATACCCCATTGCAAATCTGTGGAAGCAATAGTAAAGGGTAATATACATGAAATTAAATGCAATTCATGTAATCGCGTTTTCCTTAATAGTAACTGTCTACGCAAGCATAGTGTAAAAGGTTTGTATTCCGGTGGAACAAGCGTGTGTGCTGCTTTACAGATTTGTAAAACATGTTTGAGGGTGGTAAATTTTTATAAAACTAAAGACCATCAATGCGGGACATTTTACTGTAAAAATTGTAAATGTACACGTGAATATAACCACGAATGTTACATGGCCCCAGTTAAGGAGCGTCTCTCTAAATCCTCGAAGCGAATCAGATTTGTATTTTATGATTTAAAAACACGTCAAATGAAAACGCTTCCTGGGGATAATTCGGTAAACATACATGAGCCGAATCTCTGTGTAGTTCAGAAAGTCTGCTCTGCCTGTTTACTGAATGAAAATATGAATGATTCTTGTAAATATTGTGGTGTCAGACAATTAGTATTCAGAGGGAATGAGCTTATACAGAATTTTATAGATCATGTGACACACGAGGGGAAACAGTTTAGTCAGACAATTTGCATTGCACACAATGCAAAAGGGTTTGACCTACAATTTATTCTTAGATACCTAGTAGAGGTTAAAGGTACCAGAGTCCGTCCAAAAGTAATATTGAATGGTACTAAAATCATGCTCATACAGGTCGGGGAATGTAAATTCGTAGATAGCTTGAATTACATGCCTATGCCTTTGAGTGCGCTCCCCAAAGCATTTGGTCTCACTGGTAAGCATTCAAAGAAAGGCACGTTCCCATAGTTTTTTAATAGACCAGAGAATGATTTGTATGTAGGTCCTTTGCCACCACTTGAGGATTACTCTCCAGATACCATGAGTATCGAGGCTCGTAAAGAATTTTACGAGTGGTACGATGTATGTAAAAACGACTATGTTTTTGATTTTAAAAAAGAAATGCTAGAGTATTGTGTGATAGATGTGACAATACTTCGTCGCGCCTGTCTCGCATATAGAATAATTTTTTTTAAATGTGGTAATGTGTGTCCTTTTACTGAATGCCCTTTTTCTGCTTGCTCAAGAATCTACCGTAAAAATTTCCTTCTTCCTGAAATCAAAATAGGTATTATACCGAATGATGGATACAGACGAACAAATAAACAGTCTGTAAAAGCCATTGAATGGCTATTATGGGTAGCACGAGAAATTGGAGTTGAAATCCAACACGCGGCAAGATCTCGTGAATTCCGTCTACCAGAGGGAGCGCTAGTTCACGTTTACTATATAGATGGTGATGAAAACTAAATCCTCTCATGACGATACGATGCGTGAGCTGAAGGGAACCTGGGTTTTGGATGAATTGAAAAAAGCCATGGAGTTAAATTATAGAGTAACCCATATTTCATAGATATGGAAATATCAGGTTGCGCAATACGATACGAAAACACGTACAGATGGGCTATTCGCGGGCTATATAAACACCTTTTTAAAAATTAAACAGGAGGCTAGTGACTGGCCGAGCGAGTGCGTTGACGAAGAGTGAAAACAAGATTATCTTCGTGAGCATGATAAAATTGAGGGGATAGAATTATATCCTGAACAGATTTCAAAAAACCCTGGTTTACGTTCCGTTGCAAAACTTTGTCTCAACTCTTTTTGGGGTAAATTTGGACAAAGAGAGAATTTACCACAAACGAAGGTTGTTGAGGAGCGTAAACGATTGATGGAGTTGCTTACTAGTCCAGAGTTGGAACTCCATGACATTGTCTCTGTAAATGATGATGTTTTATATGCCTCTGGGTCGTATAGAGAGGAAGCTAGTGTAGCGTCACCCTACACAAACGTAGTAATAGCCGCTTACACCACTGCTCAAGCTAGGCTAAAGCTGTTTGAGTACCTCTATCAACAAGATCGACGTGTGTTGTACCACGATACAGACTCATGCATTTACATAACGAAATTTCACGATGTGGTAACTAGGACGGAGAAAAAAACATGTAAACCGGTGAATAGTAAGAGAAGATTCCTCGATAGTTACGAATCCTTACCATATGGTTATATCGAAGAGGGTTAAAATAAATAAAATTCAGAGTAGTTTGACTTGATTAGTTTGTTCGTTTTTCTGTAGAAAATTACCTTTAAAACTATGTGTAAAATCTCTCTCTCCTTCTTTCTCTCCACCTGCATGTGTAATGAGGAGATGGGTTCATGACTTCAGCTGGAAGAACATGTATGTATATTTGAATAATCAGTTGTTAAAACATAAAACTATATAATTAACACTTTTTCATATTTCAGTTAACTGGGATGTGTGTGGGCAACCTATTTGCCACGTAGCTGTTCGGCCTTTCGCCACTATACGTCCTTCAGCACGAGTTACATGCATTCTATCATGTGCTGCGGCAATACCAATTGCACAGGCTCTGATGCCACAGCCACCGTCATCTGAAATTCAACCAACAACAGGGCCTGTGGCACATGGCCTTTCCATATGAGGGCGGACCACCTCTGGTTTTTTACTAAAGCTATTTTTGTATATAACTTCTGTAAATAGTGTAAAATAAATATTATTCTTTTATAAATTGTTTTTGATTTTTAAAAAATATCCAAGTATTTAAATTTTTTTTTGCTTTTTAACCCTTAGAATCTGTAAATCACATTACATTTCTAAAATCAAAAACATAAATTGAAAAGTAGTTTCAATAGGAATAAAATAAATTATTTATAATGAAAGTAGCAGCAGTAACATTAGGAGTGAACTTTATTTAATATCAACATCAGAGATCAAACCAAAGGTAAGTATGTATTTTAAACTTTATTCAAAAAGGCTCTCCCCGGAAGCGCGGGCGGGCTCGCTGTCGGACGCGGACCGCGGACGCTGTAAATAAGCTTATAGCAGCCCCCCCCCCTGCATCGCGATGACCAGGGTTACAAGCTCATTCCCTGGCCGCAGAAACCAGGCCTATTAGCTTATTCGCCTGGGTGCCGTGCGCGCGGGGAAAAATATAAGCTTATTAATGTACATAATAATTTCATTTTACCATGGCACTTTACGGTTATCTTGAAGACAGTAAAAAAAATCAGATAAAAGGGGATTACACTGTGTTATTTGTTTATTCTTTAACATTGATCCAAGGTGGAAACATCCATTAACGTCTATAATTTCTGGTCCAACGGGTTGTGGTAAAACAGTTTTTGTGAAGAAATTTCTTCAAAATATTAATTTAATGCGTGATGTTGTATTTTCTCGCGTAATTTTATATTATTCAGAATGGCAGTCATCCTATAAAGAGTACGGGGAGGGAATTGAATTTCGTAAAGGTTTACCACAAGCATCAGACTATAACAATTATCCTCGAGCCAAACTTGTAATTATAGACGATCTTATGCACGAATCGTCAAGTAACACAATCGTCGATCTTTTTACCAAGGGAAGTCATCACAAAAATATTAGTGTGATCTTTATATAACAAAATTTTTAACACCGCGATATTTCTTTAAACGCTAATTATATTGTAGTATTTAAAAACCCAAGGGGCCGAACGCAAATTCAACATCTCGCTAGACAGGTATACCCTGAAAATAAACTTTTTCTGCAGGAAGCTTATTTTGACGCAGCCTCTAGCCCCCACGGGTACCTCCTCATGGATTTAAAACAATCTACTCCTGAAAACTGTAGATACGGATCACCAACATGTTTTCATCTTCGTAATTATTTGTAAAATGATTTGATGAAACAAATCAATCCTTTCTTCGGCCGTTGATATTTATTGATTTTAAATCGTAGATTTCAAATTATTTATGTCTTACGGTCCAATCATAAATCGAAAAAATAAATATGAGTCAAAAAAACATATTCTTCGAAACTCAGATATTTATTTAATAGAAAAAACTCCTTTTGAAACTTCCTGACGTTTCGGTACACATGCTTACCTTTTTCAAAGGTTCTTAACCTAAATAATTATATTAAAGATTAGTAATTTTAGTCTGAACAAACATGATGGATAAATGCGTAGATTTAAATACATTGTTACCTGAGTTGATGATAGTTTAAAATAGTCAAACAGATTAATTTTCAGTCCAAAAAGTAACATTTCAGTCAATTGTTTTAAAAAAATTAATTAAAATTTAGTCATTTTTAGAAGTCTCAAAAATTTTTTTCGAGACTTCAATCGATTAGAACTACATTTTTTAAAATTGTACGAGAAAACAAAATTGCCGTAGGTTAGGACGGACGAACAGAAATTGACAGTTTCAGAAATACATGAAGAATACGTAATGAACGATGATGTAATAAGCAAGTTTCCATTGAAAACCATTGATGTGGAAGCGCGTAATTGAGTTTAAATTTGAAATAAGAAATTTAAAAAATCTGTATATGTACACATCCATGCATATGCATACATATATACACACATATAGCATACATACACATACACATATATACATAT